>NW_017717634.1:0-102330 GCF_001865875.1 Lupinus angustifolius
GATTTCTCTCTTTTCATACTTTTTCTTCACTTTGCATTTTCTAAAGTATTCTCAAGGTAGTTCTTCATGGTTTTTTATTTTGATTTCTTCATCTCTTAAGATCTAACCATTAGATTCAAACAAAAAAATTTGTGAATATCCTATTATGAAGGAAAATTATGATGATACCCATTGATCTCTAGCTACCTTTTTTTGGCATAAGGCATCCTCAATTCTCATGATAAAATAAAACTTGTGTAGTCATTGGACATGTTAGACAATGGTAGGAATGGCAATGAGTGAGAGTGTAGGTGTGGAGGGTGCTTCATCCATCTCAAACTCACAATATTCGCAAGTAGTAGGTATTTGCGGGTACTTAACGATCTTTTAATTTTAATTATATATTTATATAATTTGTAATAATTAATATATAAAAATAATTGCTACATGAATAATATGATAAATTTATGATTATAATGAAATATGTGTAATTTATTATGAAATATAATAAAGTATATGAATTATATGAATAATATGATATTTATATGATAAATTTATGATAATTTACTATAAAATAATAATAAAATATATGATATATAATCTTTTAAAATAATAATACAAAACTGTAATTACATATAAAAATTTAATTAAAAACTAAGTTTATAAATTTGCGAGTACCTATGAAACGGATATCATAAAACTCGTTGTGGGTATTTTCATGGGTAATCACATGTCAGTGTATTTTGTCATCCCTAGTCAACAGAATGAGGGAAAAATGAGTGCAATATTTATGCACTCTCATGTAAAGATTTACACACAATCAACATATTATTCATCATTTATTTGTATTACTTTTTTTGAAGAGTCAATGATAATAAAACATAAATAATAAATGATGTAGTAACAATATATCAAACTCATACACTATCAATAGATACATTTTTTTTCTCAAAAAATATTAGCTTATGATTATGAAGATTATCCATATCTAAGTTTAGCTATGGATAACAACAAATAGTTGACACTTAATTAATTGACAATAGAAGCTTGACATGATCCACCTTAGTCTTATCATCAATCAATTAGCTGGTAGAAAAGAACATTCTATTTATGAATATTCAATTTAGTTTTAGTTTTTCCTTCAATCTCTTAATCAAGTTAAGGCAAGTTGGTATTTGCTTAATTAACTAAAGTATTGGTAACTTGAGATTAGTAGCTAAGTAGAGTGCAATAATGGTCCTCAATAATATAAGTGATTAGTCCTTGATAACAACATAGAACTCTCTCTAGATTCACAAATAACTAATAAAGTATGGTGAAATTAGCTATAATTGGTTAGTGTGGAGTCATACCTCATCATATTTAATTAACTCGACTTTTGTGAGTTGAATTTTAAAGGAAAAAAATTCAAAATCATCTCACAACTATATTTTACGGCGTAGAAATCTCTTATTTCTCTTTAAAAATCAATTCGAAAATCCTAACAATAATTGATTAGTAATAAGATCATATCTAAGGATCTAAGGATCATATCTGACAACTAGAACAATTAATCAAATAGGAATGAAGTACGAACTAAGAAATAGAATAAACCAATCATAATAATAAAGGAATTAAATAAACAAATCTATGAATAAACTTTAAGATCCTCCTTCAACCCTAGGTAATAACTTAAATTATCTAAAGGTAATTACCCTTAAAACATGCATGAAACATATACGTAAAATGAACTCATCCGTGCAAAGAAACCAAAGCCATTTATTGCTCAATTTCAGACAATCAAGTTTTACATAAAATCCATATGAAAACCAAATAAATTTATTTAACGCAGAAATATTTTTCAACTTCATTAAACTTGTTATACAAATAATTTTCCAATCCAAATAATTACTTTGCACCTTAATCACCTTGTTTTCAAATGATTTTAAAAATAAATATTTCCATAAATTAAAACACAAACATAATAAAAATGCAGATCTAGATGAATAAAATTAAATGTAAAGTATAATTGATATGTGAGAACTATCTTAATATTTAATTTGTATACATTTGTATGCTTTATTAGGATATTTTATACATAACACTTTTTCAGTATAATAAATGCTATCCTTTTATTTTATAGATAGAAATTAATTTTTTTAAATACATGATTATCCTTCACAATAAGTATTGTTCAAATGAAATGAATTATTGATATTGTGGTTTATAATCCACCTAACCATTCTCCTTGTTGGTACAATCAGGTATCATATCATTTGTTTGTGCTGGGATGCTTACATTCCAACTGTCACCCTATTTTATTAATTAAAAATATGAATATTTAAATGTAGATTATTTTAATCAATGAAAAGTTAATTTAGTGTACACTGAATGACAAGCATCCTATAAATTAAAGTGGGAAGTTTGATCCTTGAAAAAGATATTTGTTTGGGAAATAAAAAATATTAACAGAAACATATATTGACCGAAAAGATTTTTACATTATCATTACATAATTTATTATTTATGTCTGGTATCATTAACTTTTAAAAAATGTAATATAAATGAATGATAAATGATACAATGACTACATATAAAAACTTCACACTCAAAGTATATATATTCCACTTAAATATTAATTATGCATTGATAACTACAATTTATGTGTTGAGTAATAATTTATTATCTTAAAAAATTAGTCTATGATTTTTAATAGAAAAATGTATGTATCGATGTATGAGTTTTATATATTATTACTGTATCATCTATTATTTATATTTAATTATTATTGACTCTTCAACAAAAATAATCAAAATGAATAATGTAAGATATTGTGATTGTGTATAAATTATATATCGATAATGTATGAGTTTTATATATTATTACTGTATCATCTATTATTCATATTTTATACTCACATGCATAAGTATTATACTATTTTATTAATCCAAAAAGCAGTTTGCCTTATTTATAAACTAATCACCGATAATGTTATCTCCTCTTAATAATTCTCATATCAATAAATAAATGACACATATAACTTGTAAATCAATTATTAATAAATAAAGTATTATATTGTGATTAGAAAAAATTAGTAGATTGATATAGTAGAATGATATATCATTCTCACATAATTATTAAAGATTGATGAAGAATCCATCATTTAATGACACAAAATTCTTATATTATACATTAGGAAATTTGTAAATAATATATTATTTTCCCCCTTTGACTATGATTACACGTGTCATGTTATCTCATTCTCTTTCTTCACTTTTGCAACAAACTACGTAAAAGTGGTTCTCTTCAGTTTTCACAAACTCTTCATTACTTCTCTATTACGGCACTGTTCCATTGATTTTCTTCTTATTTTGACCCAAATTTCTGTTCTTCCCTTTTCCCCTCATTTTGTTCTTTCTGATGCCACCATAGTAGTAGAACACTGTATTCTTTTAATTTTCAACTTTTCACCAACTGGGTCTATAAATGTATTAGGCACTCATTGTTTTTGGTTGTCTATAAATTTTGAAACTTCATTAGAAGGAGTAGTTATTTGAAGTTAAGGTTTTGGTGGGGTTTTTGAAGTTTTGAGTGTTGTTTTTGAAAGGTGATATGGATATAATAGAAGTTTCAATTTTGCATCATGTGGCAATTGTGATAATGGGGATTTGGCTTTTATCTACTTACAATTTGTGTCACCCTATTGTTTATTTTATAGCATTGATATATCTTTATCTGGTGAGAATCTTAATCTATTAATTTTGTAATCTTTTTTGTTATTATTATTTATCTGCTTTGCTATTTAAAAAAAATAGGTACCTGTGAGTGTTTGTAACTGAAATCTTAGTTTGAGTTTTTTTCATAAGTTTTGTTGTATTTGTTTGAAGTTTGAGAAAAAAAGGTGTGAAATATATATGATGACTTTAATCTTTTTGTTTTATTTTGGAAAGGTTCATGAGCCATATGTTATGAAATTGAGGAGGAAAATGCAGTTTGAGGAGAGGAAAAAATCTTATCAAAGAAAGGTAATTCTGCTTTATACTTGCTCTATGAAATCATAATTTGTGAGGGGCAAATAATGAGTTACAAGTAAAGGAAGAAAGGTGGAAAAAAAATGAAACTACTGAATAGATTCTCTTTTATTTTATGGTTAGAAGTAAATGAAAAAAGAGGAAAAAAATATGTTTAATAGATTCCCTCCTAAAAGTTAAGCATCCAACATAATTTGACATTGAGAGAAGGAACAAATTTAACATCTACATCTAAGTTAGCTCCTTGTGAATGATCTCCATAATGAAGATAATGAAGAAATTAGCCTAGGCAATGATTGTGCTAACTTAAACCATGACCGTGTCAAACACAAGCCATGACCATGTCAGGGTCAAGCCGTGGTCGTTCCAAACACAAGCTATGACCATGCCAGGGTCAAGCCATGAGTCCATGACCATGGCACTATCATGGCTTATCTCGGGCACGACCATTGCTTGATCCTGACACGGTCATAGTTTGTTCCTGGCATAGTCATGGCCTCTTAGATGACATTCTAGAAGTTCAACAAACATGTTGTATCTCTCTAAAACAAAGCTTTTCACTTGATGATGGAAGTTTAATTTTAAGTATAGTTCAATTAAAGGAAAACAAGGACAAAAATTACAACATTTTACAATACAACACAGTAGTTTTTTCTTTTGTAAAGTAATTTTCAATTTATTTAGTATATTTGTTTTTATGTTATCATTGCAAGTATGAAGTACTATTCAAGTTATGGTGTTCTAATTGCAAAGGGATTATGATGATTTAATGATATAATAATTGGTATTGTTCATTCATGTACTTCAGGTACTTTCTGATTTTGAAACAGTTCGGTGGTTGAACCATGCAATTGAGAATATATGGCCTATATGTATGGAGCAGATAGCCTCTCAGAATATTTTGCTTCCAATCATACCATGGTTCTTAGAGAAGTACAAGCCTTGGACTGCTGTATGATTTCTTTATCTCTTATAGTACTTGATAATTTGAATGTTTGCTATTTTCTTGAAAAGCCTGTTTAAATATTAATATCTGATATGAATTCAATATTTTCTATCGGTTAATGAATTAGAAACAGAAACATGTATATGCTTTTACATTTGTCTCTATCCGTGTTTTAAATTGCGGTCGTGATTTCTATTACGGTTGTGGTCATTGCAGTCGTTGCAATACGGATTGTCACCCTTACATTGTAAAATATTTTGTGATTAAAAAATATTTTAATTCGATGTAGCTTAATGCTGCCCAAATTCGGCTGCCATACGGCTCGATGGGACTCTATTACTATGATTCAGTATCACATTGCAATTGTAATGTGATGCGGTGGTCAACACAGCAACAATATTACAGTCATATCATATGATGCAGTCCGCAATTTGAATCCCCTCTTCTATTTTTGTTAGTTTTGTGTTTGTATTTCAGCAAAAAACCACCACCTTTGACTTTTAGTGTGATAAGATATGGATGACTATCTATTATGTATTTTATTCCTCGAAACAGCCTCTCCATTTACGAGGTAAGACTATATACATCTACTCTTCCTAGACCCCATTAAATGTAAGCCTCACTGGGAGCCTTTATCGGATTTTATTATATTTTCAGAAAGAAGCTGTTGTTCAGCACCTTTACTTGGGAAGAAATCCACCTTTGATTACTGAAATGAGGGTACTTCGTAAGACTAATGATGACTACTTGGTATGTAAAATCTTATAGCCACATATCAGGACAATGTCTTGTTCATCATTTGCAGCTGAAAATTTGATTTGGTTTGATTTAGATGTTTCAGTGTGATCAATACAGGTTCTGGAATTAGGAATGAATTTTCTCGCAGCTGATGATATGAGTGCAATACTTTCTGTGAAACTAAGAAAAAGACTGGGCTTTGGAATGACATCAAAGCTTCACATAACTGGAATGCATGTTGAAGGAAAGGTATGGCTATGCACTTTCAATTTTACCATGATTCTTAAAATACTTTAGTTGCTAGATACAGGGGTTGTGTGCCTACAAGATGTTGGTCTAGTGGTGTAAGACCTTACTAGATCCCCATAAATATCAAAAAGTCAATGGTTCGATTCTTATGAGAGACACTTGTTGAAGGGGCAGCCAGACACTCTAAAAATGAATAGTTCTTTATCCAAATGGTGTAGGATACCTTGGTAGTACAAAAAACAAAACCTAAAGTGTGAGCATGTAATCCAAACTTTTCTAACATGCTGTTTGATTATTATGAATTACAATTTTTATCAATGTTAAGAGCAGAGAGTGATGATTAATGAGGATATAATGGTGTTGTGCAGTTTGTAGTTAACCACAACGAAATCTTAATCCCACTAGGTGGAGTTCGGCTACATGATTCGAACGACGTCATAATGCTTTGTCATAATCATTGTCCATTGACAAAGTATTGATCTCTAAGTTTTTTTCTGAATCGTTTTGTCTATGGTTTTTCTCGGTCTCATTCTTCCTCTAAAAATTGGATTAACCTCCATTTGATCTACTCTCCTTCAGGTGTTGGTTGGGGTGAAGTTTATCCAAGCAAGGCCTTACCTTAGCCGAGTGCGTGTATGCTTTGCTGAACCTCCATATTTTCAAATGACTGTGAAACCTATATTTACTCGTGGGCTTGATGTAACAGAACTTCCAGGGATTGCTGGGTGGCTAGTAAGTATATCTTGATTTTATGCAGAACAATTGTTTTCTTCTCATTTTCCTTTGCTCTCTCACTATCTCTCCTTTTCCTTTTAATTTGGTCATTGTGTTAGTAATTTGTGTTGTTTCAACTTTTTCTTCATCAGGATAAGCTTTTGTCCATTGCTTTTGAACAGACTCTTGTTGAGGTGAAGTTTATTCTCATTGTGATGTTCTCATGATGATATTTTTATGTATACTTTTAATTTAGTTTTGCCTTTTAGTGAATGTTAAAATGGTTTAGAGGGTAAGTCTCGATGCGACATTTAGATTACTTGCCTTGTGACCTGAAGGTCATAAGTTCGAATTCTGGAAACAGTCTCTTCACTTGCAAGAGTAAAACTGCATAGATGAACCTTATCCAAATCCCACTAGGTGGGAGTCTTGTGCATTGTGTCCGCCCTTTTATTAATGTTAAAATGATTTGACAAAAATATAAATGTTTTAGAAATCTTCATTTCTTTCAGTAGTTTTTTATGTCAGAAAATTGTTAATAGTTTTGTATGTGTTTCCTATATTTACATGTTGAAAATTTTGCAGCCCAATATGCTGGTTGTTGATGTTGAGAAATTCATCTCACCACAGACAGGTAAATATGTGTTGTGCTTTTCATAGACTTCTGTAATAACATGTATACCTGGTAGCCTTGGTGATTGTTCTTTTAGATAAAGATTAGATTTTTTGTACATCAACATGACATGAACTTATTTAGGCTATAAGTTTTGGCTATTATATGAATCGAACAACGTCATAATGTATATAAGTTTTATGCGCTATGCTTTACGTATTTGTTTTGCATTATTAAATACTCATCTATCCATAACTCCTAATGTTATAGAGCCTTGGTTCTCTGTGGATGAGAAGGACCCCGTTGCGTATGCGAAAATAGAGGTTATTGAAGCATCTGACTTGAAGCCAGAAGATCTAAATGGTTACTATCCCTTTATCTGTAATGATTTCATGTGAGCCTCACTTTTTTGTGTATAAACAATTAACAAACTATAATACATTTCAGGATTACTAGATCCTTATGTGAAAGGTCGTTTGGGAGGATACAGATTCAGGACTGAGATACAAAAGAAAACAGTTACTCCAAAATGGCATGAAGAATTTAGAATTCCCATCATAACATGGGAGTTTAACAATGTGCTGGCTATCGAAGTTTGGGACAAGGACCGTTTCTATGATAACACCCTTGGGTTTGTTTCGGTTTTCAAACGTTGTATTTTGTCTTCTGTTGTTTTTTATATACAATTTGCTTCTTTTGAATTTTTTTATCTTGTGAATGAACTTGATCTTGCACTCTTTTGCAGTATATTATGGTTTCAATCTTAATATCATATTGAATAACATGCTTTTAACAAGAAGTGATTGCATTGGATGTGAACTTTTATCTATTGCACTCTTGTTTGATTATTATGTTCTCTGCATGCCATAATTGATTAGATCTTAGAAATGAGTGACTGCCCCTTTCAACCAGTGTTGTTCTCAGGAATCGAACTCTTGACCTTTTTGGTCTATCTGTGGATCTAGTGGAGTCTTATACCACTAGACCAACATCTTGTTGATTTCTGAAATTGATTGATGGTGCAACATATACTACTACAAAATCTGCTTGATGTCCCTGGAACCATACATTTTCTATGTTTTATAGATTGATTAACTGTCAAGATTCTGAAGCTTGCATGTTTCAATTTCCCGTTAATCCGACAGTTCTCTTTGTCTCATTCAATCTCATCTCTGCCACTTTGTTTGGTCATTGGTTGTCTTGCTGGTTGTGTTATCCTTTACTCATTGTGTATGGTTCCCTTGATCTAATGTAGTTATTCTATCCTTTGTGTTTATGTATACACTAATTGAATGTTGTACTGTTTCCAGGGACTGTTCTGTGAACATCGGTGATTTGAAGGATGGCCAAAGACATGATATGTGGCTGCCTCTTAAGAACATAAAAACGGGGCGATTACATCTAGCGATAACTATTCTTGAAGACAACGGAAAGGTAATTTTCATCGTTTATTTTCGGTACTTGCCAATATTTATAGACAGAAAGTTCTAATGAAGAGAAGCATAACGCTAATGAAAATGAAATATGGTTCTAGTCTGCATGAATGATAACATGCTCCGAATGTGTTTTGTTCTATGGTCGGTGTATGTTCTCGACTTTGAATTTTCATCTGTACAGGGGTTTGATACATATGACCGGGAGGAAACAGTGGACATTGAAGAAATAAAAAATTCCTCTGCCAATGACACTTCTAATGAAAGTTCCTTTGTCAACGACTCTACTATTAAAAATTCCTTCCCATCCACTCAACCCGAAAAATCTCCAGAGGTGGCAGAAAGAAAAATCTCCCTTGCTAATGACACCTCTAACAAAAGTTCCTCTGGCAATGACTCTACTAATGAAAATTCCTTCTCATCCGCTCAATCCGAAAAATATGTGGAGGTAGCAGATAACTATGAGCCTATAGATGTCGAATGGCAAAAGGAGACAGGAATTTGGGTTCATCACCCAGGAAGTGAAGTTTCCGAAACTTGGAAGCCGAGGAAAGGGAAGAGCAGACGCCTTGATACTGAAATTCACAAGGAGCCTAAGGGTTCAATTGAAAATTTTAACTCATCAACAACATCTGAACCTTTGTGCAATGACAGCAGCAGTCCTGATAATAATCCAAAAGATACGCATCGAATGAAATCGGTTAAGAAGGGCTTGCACAAGATCGGTACAGTATTTCGCAGGAATCATAAAAGGGAGGATCAGTTAGATTGTGTTGAAGAGGAGGTCCCATCCCAACATGACAACATCAGGTCAGTCAAGGCCAAGGGAGGAGGAATTGGGGTGAAGTTTATCATGGAGGATAACATTTCTGGCTCTTCCACTGATAAGCTTCAGGCTGAGGCCAGGTCGAATGAAGGGAGTGGTCCTGAGAGCCCTGGCAAGGGAAATGCTAAGGGTATGGCAAAGAATATTTTTAAACAGGCAGGAAAATCAGCTCTAGGCTTAAAGCATGTTTTTGGCAAATCAAAGAAATCTAAAGCTGATGCGGCGGCAGCGGCCTTAGAAAGAAAAACATTTGATGAAACTGACTCTTGCTATGATGATGACGAATCTCTAATTCAGTCACCTATAGGTGAAAGAACTCCGATTGCTTCGCAGGACATGGTCTCATCCAGCGATGGTTCTCCGAAGTCCAAGGTAATTGTTGTTGAGACAGTTTCATCTATCACTACCGTGGATAATGGAACTCCAGCGACGAAGACTTAGAATCTTGAAGAAAATCTCGTAAGAGTTTGTTTACGAGTTGGTTCTTGGAGGATAAGGGAAGGAAGGGAAATGAAAGACTTGAGAGCCATAAAATATACTTGTGAAATGACTTTAAAGTCTTTCTTTACCCTTGCTTCCCCTCCTAAACCCAAGTCGCAATCAAAACCTAAAGGTACTATCCCCCGTTTGATGAAGAAGTTGTTAAATATATCTTGTGAACCAAATACTGGAGGAAATGGTTGAAGATATAAAGATATCAGTTTTCCAAGTGAAGAATGTATTGCAGTGTATATGTACTTGTTCTTTTAGCTTTTCATAATTGTGTTCTATTGATTGTACATTAGCTTTCCTTGTGGATGATTTCATAGCATTGGGTAGATTTTGGTGAATGGTCTTGTTACATAAGCACTTTACAAAAACCATAAAGAATAAAAGAAAATATCTACAACATGATTTTGCCTTATAGCATTAAAGAGATAAAGGCTTGATCGGCGTTGCTGTATGGCATTAAAGAGGGCCGATCCTAACCAAGTTTTGAACGATCCGCATGTCCTTTAGTCTTCCTATGCACGTGGTGCTATATGCCGGAGAACATGGTTTTAAATTGTAATCGGTAATTATTTTCTTGCACTTGTCCATAATTGCAACACATGTGACAACTATGCCACAATGTAATATAAAAGTAGAGTTTAAAATTGACCAATGAGACAAATTTTCTCACAATGTTCACAACATTGCAACCCTTTTCTGTATATCTTCCATCAAGAGTGGTACCAAAGGGACAAGCAGTACATTTTTGAACAACATGTCAGCAATGACTTAAACCATTTCTCAGTGTAAATTCCCTCTGAATAATTAAGTACAAACTGTACTAGATTTTCTAAGAAAAAATGGTACAAATGCAGAATCACAGTACACCTGATCCATTTCGGTGTGCGTGGATGCCCCTCCCTCGCTCCTAAGAATCGAACCTTTAACCTTTTAGTCTTTCCGAAAATCTAACAGGTTCTTACACCATTAGAGCAACGTCATGTAAGGTGGTTTTACTACACTTTCTTCGGATACCCAACAAGAGTGAAGTCCCATATTCCCATACCATGTCTCATGCGCCAAAAGATTGTATCAGCATCATGTTAATCCTCCACATTGAAGCACAAGTACACAAAAAAATGGTGTATAATAAGGTTATGCAGTTTGTATACTTAGGATATGCATCCATACATATAAATTTATTTATTTAGACTTAGGTACATAAACAATAATTTCCTCTTTCTACGTTTATGACTAAGTGTACTCACACAAATGCAGCTATTAATGTACATAATATAACTATACCTACTTCCTAAAATCCTCCTATGGAATTTAAACTATGTAGTAAAGAAGAAGAAATAATTTAAACTGTGTAAGATATTGCTAAACTGCATAGTAACAAGTATAGAATCATGATCAAGATCTATGTTTCTTTTTCTAGCAATAAATTGTTGGATTTGCAAGTGCCTTTTGAATGCCTCATTGAAGAGGAAACGAGCATGGAATGCCTTAATGATTGGTAAGATTGTTAAAAAAAGGTTGTCCGGTGCACAATGCTCTCACCTAATGGGATTTGAATAAGGTAGATATACGAAACTTTATCCTCTTAAGCAAAAATGTTGTTTTCAAAATTTAAACCCATAAAACTATAATAGGATGTGTTTAATTTGTTAAAATATATCGGATATAGCCGGTTTTTTAACCCTTGTTTGAGTTTTAAATGGGCAAGTATAGGATGAAACCTCCTATTGGGACAACACAGAATTCATACATTTTGTGCCTCATATAATCTCTTGGCTGTCCCACTTTTTTATGTTCTATTATGTCACAATCCAATAGAAAATTGATAAATACTTAAAAATAAAAATAAAAAAATAAAAAATAAAAAAACATAAAATAATATTTTTATATTATTTGGTAGAATATAATTAGCTTAGAACATTAGGACAAAAAGGTTTGAAGACATAACATACTGGTTCATATAATGTAACCGGGGGACAAAACTTCCCTTTGGTGCACTAAATTAAGTTGTCTAGTGTTACCCTTGCATCAAACACATCCATAAGATCTATTTTGTGTGTGGTATATTCTATATTTTAGAAATACAACAAAACAAGACATGAGATTGAAACATAGAATATTATGATTTCCTTAAAAATAATAGAACATATGATATATAAAAGTAAGGTGTTGTGACTTATGTCTTCATGATGCTTTTTATTTACAGGTAATAGGAATCAAATTTTCTATTTTCCAATCTATTTTTTGTTTGAATATTAAATATATATTTACAAATATGATAATCAAATTCAATTGATATTATATTATATATTATTTTTACATTCTCTTATCCTTTAGCTTCTATATTTTTCAAGACATCTTATTTATATTGATCTTTATCTTCATCACAATTGATCTACAAATAAAATAAATATATTGTAAAATTAAATCAATTAAAATAATCATATAAATTGATAATTTATTAAGTTTAAGGATGTAAAATATATAAAATATGAGTTTAATATTTATATACTGAGAATGTAAGAATTTTTTATATTGTATGATTCATCATTTATATGTTAATCATCAATTACTCTTAAATAAATAAAAGTAATACACTAGAATAATATAAGATGCACTTCCAAAGTATAGAACTTTACAATAACAGTACAAATAATCACATCAAAAATATAATTAAGCACATTAAATACCTCAAACTCAAATATGTTCAAAACAAAGTGGAATGAGTGTCATTTAAGATTAAAATGCATTGTAGTCAAAATATTTTTAATTAAATATATATAGTTGATAGTCACACTACGTAGAGTTTAACAACGCTTATTTTAGATGTATAACATCAATTTTGGGTGCTTTCTGTTCGACTGCAGTAATATATGGTCATCATTAACAACGTTTCACAAACAATGTTGTATTGATTATATACCACACCACAAAGCACTGTTACATGAGTCTTACATAAACAACGCATTTTATAGGTCTTGTTAACAGCGCTTATTGTTGTGCTATTGAAGTTCATATATTTAACAGTGCAATAATAGAAAAGTGTTGTTGTATTATTCATTAATTTTCTCAAACAACACCTTAATACAACATCGCATCATATGCATAATGTTGTTGTATTAATAATGTACAACAACGATTTTTATAAAAAATGTTGTTGTAGTTATCCTTTACAATAGCGCATGTCACGACTTCCCCTAGAATTCGTTGTTGATATGTATAAACTAATACATGCATATACATTTATTAGCAGAACAAACATTTTCAACATAACGTATATTTATACATTCTGAACAACACATACACATTAATACAGACCAAAAGTTTGTTTTATTAACATCAATACAATACAAAATTTCAAGACAAACTTGAAGATCATCTTCGACAACGTTTGCCATTTCCTCAAAACGATTGGTTTCATATGCATTTGTGTAGTTGTCTTTCATATGCATCTCATCATCAAAATCTATAATGTCTCCCTTCTCACCATGTCTTGTCCAACATGTGTAACTTTGATCAATACCGTGACACACTAAATGAACTTTTAACTCATTTGAAGTAATTCAGTTTGAGTAACAACATCTTAAGCAATGACATACAATTCTATTAGGGTTTTCAGTATTCTCAATTGCAATCCTAACAAAAGATTTCACTCCTTCATACTCATTCATTAATCGATTGACACTCATCCATTTTCGATCTATTTTCTATTAACAAAAAAATATAAATGACTCAGAACTCGGAAATGCATAAATCCCTAAAGTTTGGAGTTAAGCTCACCAAGAAGAGCAAATGCATTATTATGTAATTAAAAATGGGGGAATCCTAACTCATAATGTAAGCTAAATGAGTGAAATCGCTCAATACAAGCTAAATATAATGTAATTAAAAAGGCAAATAACTATAGTAAAACACACTTTCAATTCGATGTTGAATGCATGAATGATGATTTTGAGGTTAAACGAGTGAACGATTTTCGAAATTGGTGTTGAATGATTTTCATGTTGAATGAGTGAATGATGATGAAGTTGAATGATTTTCGAGGTCGATTTTGAGAGTAGATGAGTTTCGTCGCTGAGTAAATGAGTGTTGAGATTGTTGATGAATGTGTGAGAATGTGGGAACATTTTAATTTTCTAGAGTCTGATAGTATCTTCAACAACATATAATGAAGATGGCGCTGTCAATTATACATAATCAACAGCGCTTGATTTTGTGATTTTGTAACTTGTTTCTACCACGATTATAGCTTCTGTAAACTCTCACCGCACTAAACAATAGAAAATGTAATTAATTACTAAACAACTAGGAAAGTGAAAGTGTAACTAAAAGTTTAAATGAGTAGTCCACTTAGCTAGAAAACAAATCTTTCATAGCGGAGTACTTGTTCAGATTACCATGTGCTAATGAGTCAAAATAGTATATTTCTTCATTGACCTGATTGATGGCAACCAAAATCCGTTTCCTAACAAAACACATGTACATGGTTAGGAAATGTTAAGCACAACAAACATACTAAAGAAAGAAATATAAAAGATAATTAAAAAATGCTCATCCAATATTAAAAGGTGCAACAAATAAATCTGCATCTTCTTTATGAAGGATGAGATTATCTATATTTCATTTTCTCTGTTCCAAAACCTTATTTTTATCACTCGACACCAAAGCGGTAAGGTGTGGGGATATGAACATAAATTTTTTCTTATTTACTGAAATAAATTTTTTATACAAGTACCTAATATATAACACAAATGTTAGTTAATTATAACACACTGTCATGCAAAAGTGAGAAGTTAATAAAACATAATTTACCTCATATATATACATATAATAGTTGCACATATACAATCATATTTATATACATCCTGGACTTCATTGATGCCAATGTATTTATCAATATTATCCCTGAA
Source organism: Lupinus angustifolius (assembly GCF_001865875.1). NCBI lineage: Eukaryota > Viridiplantae > Streptophyta > Magnoliopsida > Fabales > Fabaceae > Lupinus > Lupinus angustifolius. The sequence continues at coordinate 14,911 of NW_017717634.1, forward strand.
GACCTCCTTGGGAATTGATATAATTATTATAGCATCTCCCAACTTATGTATATGCTCCAACAGTTGAGTACAGTAGTTGGTAGTCTTCTTGGAGCTTACATCCTCAGTAGATAGCTTTGAACTTACATCCCCCGAAGATGGCGTAGTCTTTTAGGTGCTACTAAGGTGGAATATACATTTTCCTGAAATATTCAATATAAAATATATCAATTATAGATCAATATATATATATATATATATATATATATAATATGAGTGGGCATAAGGTAAAAAATCATACATTAGAAGGAATTACTTGAATAAGGTCTACTGGCTAAGCCACAAACGTGCCTATAGCCCCTCCAACTGTGAAGATCGATATCCTCATCGAGAGGAATTGGCAGCAACACATCATCATTGATTGCAACATCAATCAAGACCTTCACATGATGGCGTGGGATACGTACGTTATGCAGCATAGCATCGGTCAACTTGTGCACTTTCCCAACACCCACTACTCGGCTAGTTGGGGTATCTAGGAAAAGTTTGCAAGAACTGATTCCCTATACGTAAGTTAAAACATATAATTAGTTAACGACTAAATTAAAATAAGTTAACTAAATTACTTCAGGAATGTGAATCAGAATGGGAATGTTGTAAGGTCCAGATGTGCAACTCTTCTTGACGGTTGAAGGAACAGTGTCAGCAGCACTAGCTAGTCGTTGCTACTCAACTTCCTTCACCTTCATTGATTGCTCAAATTCATTGAACTGTTACATGAGGTCGTCTAGTTGATTTTGAACCTGGCTCATTTGGGCTTTGGTTGCACGATTTGGATGGGGTACAAATGTTCGCTGGCTAACCCCAAATCCTGCACCTCGGATATGGCCAAGATAGATAGGCAGTCCTAGTGCCTTGTCAAGTATTATGCGACTATCCGAGTATGCCTCCTTTTATTTTAGGGCAACCTGACAAATCAAGAAAAAAAACATAATGTTAATTAATCACATTTAGATAAATAAAGTATGAAAATTAAGTATAATTAAAAAATGAGCACTTACAACACGTCTTGTTGGTTCTTGAACTTCCTCATTGTCGATGACACAATCCTTGTTCTTACGGGCCCATAGAACATCGAGTTCTACTCCATGTGGAGTCATAGGTATATCGTTTTTGTTCTCCAACTAACAAAACATAACCAATAATAATGTATTTAGATATATATGCATACAAAGCATAACCAATAATGTACTTACAAATTAACAATACTAACAAGTTTTTCATCGATTCCTCTATATCCCACTCGAGAAGCTCGGTATGGATATAAAGGCTCGGATGTCCTCTTGCGATTTTCATTACTTAATTTCTGAAACAATAAACAACATTTATATCAACAATCATATAAAAAAGCATATATACAAAAGTCAATACAAAGAATATGATTTTACCAAGAAAGACTCATCTTGTGTGTGTAGGGTGACAAAAGTCTTCCAATCCTCTTCATTAACGATATTTGCATATTTAGTTGGAGGTTTTAGGTTGACATTGTCATCGACATCTCTAAGTAATTTTTCGACATCAGTTCGGAACTGTCGGAGAGCCTTGCCAGCCGATTTAAGGATATAATCCTTATGCTCCTCACCAACATCAAAAGTTGACTGAAATAAAAACACATATACATTATAAATTGCATGAAAATACATGCATATAAGTACATTGCATGAAAATGTAACACACATACGTACATTGCATGAAAACATATATATATGCACATTGCATGAAAACACAAAAACTGAAAAATAAACTTACTGTTATTTCATTCCAAATACGCTCCTTCACGGTATTCCCTACATCACTCTATTTGTTGAATGTTAGCTTCACATTCTACCTAACAACAATACCAATGTAACTTACCAATGCGTTGCCACCCTTCGAGTTTAATGGTTGGCCTTTAGAGTTCCATTGAACTTTTATCTTAACATTCTTACTTCTTGACCGAATGACATTTTTCATGCAAGTCATTCCATGTGGAGGTCGTTTTTTAGCAACGATTTGCTTATCTTGTGGAGTCGATGTAACTTCGTCACCACTGTGAGAACCATGATCACCACTTTACGAAGCCATTGATGAAGTTTTTTGAGGTTTCTGAGAGTATGAGAGTTTATGAGAGTATTAGGGTTTTCTGAGAGTATTAGGATTTCTTTTCGGTTAAGTTTGAGAGCGAAGAGGGAACGATTCATGTTTTAGATATTTAAAATGTAATAACAATTTAACAATGCATACTAAAAGTAGTGTTATTGTATTGACATCTTCAACAACGCATATTAAGGATTGCGATGTTGTTGTATTGACAATTCAACATCACATATTAACAGTAGCGCTATTGTATTATCATCTTCAACAATACATACTAAGGATTGTGTTGTTGTTGCGTATCCACCTGTTTACTACTCATTTTCATGAACACATCAACATCGCATATTAACAGTAGCCCTGTTGTATTGACATCTTCAACAACGCATATTAAAGATTGCATTGTTAGTGTGTATTCAGCTGTTTATACACATTTTCATGAACACATCAACAACGCTACCTAGATGTAGCGTTGTTGAATAGAATCTAATTGACAACGCAATCGTAAATATGCGCTATTATACTAAACCCATTTTCCAAATTAACAGCGATTTCGTAATTATGTGCTGTTAAATTAACATTTTACATAACAGGAAAATATATATACAACATGAATTTACATTAATTAACATGAAGTTGCAATAAAGTAGATTACTATATAATTGTGTTTATTAATTACTATATAAGTATTTTTAATTTGTTTATTGTGTTTATTAATATAGAACGACAAAAGTATTAAAGAAAATAATCATTCAAATAATTAACAAAAATAGAAATTAACATTCCAAATAATTATTTTTTTATTCATTCAGAGAGACAAAATACATTATAATGAACTAAATAATTTGATAGATGAAGAATACAATGAAAAAGAAATAAATCTTCTCCATAATGTTTTCATCGACTCCTCTACACAAATCTTATATAACTAACAGTTCATTGATTTCCTATTAAAATTTGGCCCTTTTGGAAAATCAAAAGATGTTAAAGACCTCCTTGACAAGATTTCAATGAAGGAAATAATTTTTTCCTCGACTCCTCTACATAAATCTTCATCTCACACAAATCTTGTATAATAGTCACTTTCCTTCTGAAATCTGGACCCTTTTTGAAAAACAAAAAATTTCAATGATGGAATAAATGAACTGAAAAAATTGAAAGAGATCAATGAACTGAAAAAATTGAAAGAGATAAATGAACTCAATAATTTACAAATTAAATCTTCATCATTTAACGCAAATCTTGTATAACAGTCATTTTCCTTCTGAAATCTGTATTCTTTTGCCAAATCAAAAGATGTTAAATACCTCATTGACATGATTCTGAAACAGAAAGACAACTTTGGAACTTTTAACATTTTGAATACATTCCTATAGAAACACATACTCTTACTGCTAAAATATAACATGAAGTCAACCACAATATTTATAGATGAGGAACCATTAATATTTCAACAAACAAAAAGACACATAACCACTCAACCATTAATATTTCAACAAACGAAGAGACGCATAACCACTCAACTATTAATATTTCAACAAGTAAAGAGACCATAACTACTCAACCATTAATATATCTTACACTTAAAATGTCGTATAAAATCAACAGCGCATAATTAAGAAAGTGATGTTACTATGTAATCTTCAATAATGATTTCTTATTTATGTGCAGTGAAATTTATTAACATTAACAACGTTTTCTATCAAATACGTTGTTAAACATAACTCATTCAAGTCAGCACTAACGTTACTGATATTCAACAACGTTGTGTCAAGAATGCATTGTTGAAGTTACACACATTAACAACGTGTACTTCAGTATACGCTGTCAATGTTCTTCCGCCTCGTTTTCAAGAGCGTCGTTCAAAATTGCGTTGTTGAATGACCGTTGTTTATTATGATATCTGACGTAGTTTCATCAGATTAACTATGCTCTTAAAACTATGTAGATTAACTTTGGTCTATTAGTATAAAACTCCATTAGATCCCCATGATATGACTAAAAAGTCAATCGTTCGATTCCTAAGAGTGACACTTATTAGAATGGGCAATCATGCACCCCAAAAAGGATTAATTCTTTACCCAAAAGATGAAGAGATACCCTTGATAGTACAAAAAAATATACTCTATCCACACGCTTCCAATGACTTGTCTTCATAATTTTTTTTTGTCTATTTCCAATCTTCTATCTACATCCAAAGCTTAATTGTGATCAATTATTTTTAACATTTCACTCTCCATTTGTTGTCAAATGTTGCAAAAAGATCATCATTACAAAGTTGTACCCTTCCATGTGAGTGACTCTTGTTCCTAGTCCTTTAAATATAGACACGCTTAAACATATATGTGCCTTATGTGCATGCACATGCAATGCATCTTCAATGAAACTTTTTAAAGAGATTTGAACACCACACCAACTACTTTGCTAGCATGATTCTAAAACATTTGATGTTATATCAAAATCAATATTTCCAATCATATATATATATACATATATTTCATTATTAATATACCCGATTTGTAGTATACGACATTTAATTATTAATATATACTCCATGACATTTTTGTGAAAATAGATTGTATCGGTCGGTTCAAACGGTGAAACATTCCTCCAGTATGGTATAATAGTTATATCGGCTAAAATCGGTAATATTGGTCAATTTTTATTTAAAATTATATTTTTTTATAAAAGTGACTTAAGTTTTACTAAATATTATGGTTTGGAATCAAACACACTTTGTTTCTACTTATATAAAACATGGTGTAATATCAAGTAAACATTTTGTTTTAACAAATAGTTTAAATACAAGTATTTATCGTTTTTTGTTAATTTTTCAAGAACAATTAATCTTAATAGAATATATATATTATATATATATATATATATATATAACTTTATCGATATATGGTTTAATTAGTGAACTACTAGTTAAATTACTATAATACATATCAAAGAAAGAATTGGCTTCAACTCCTGTGGTGCACACCAACTTATGCATTAGCCAAGTCAATTTCGTGACCGAGAAATATTGCACCAGCATGCACCTGACTGAGGCGCACAACAATCTGACCGAGGGAATTCGCACTAGTCTAACTGAGGTGCATAACAATCTGACCGATGGAATGTGCACCAGTCTGATCGAGGCACATGATATTATGCGTACCAAAATGACCGAGACACAGAACATCCTGACCGATGGCCATAGACACATAACAAACCATGGCACTAACAATATGACTGAATCAGTTGTCTCTGGCCAAGGTTATGTATTTAACAAGCTTCATCAAATATTTTCTTATATTGTTAAGTTTTTGTATAATTGGTATATTTCACATGTGTCAAATTAGTGTATAGGTAGGTTAGTTAGGAAGTTGTTAGTTTAGTTAAGATTAATTGCTAGATATAGGTAGTTCTCTATCTTCACTAGCTAGACAATTCAATTGTATTTTTCAAATATTCATTCAATAAAAGATCAAGAGGTATTACTCATCTTGTTATTTCTTTCTTTCTTCTCTTGTTTGTTCTTGGATTGTTAATCCAACCTTCTCAAGAGTTCTTCATTTTCTTTGATGGTATCAAAGCTCTTTTAAAGAGCTCTGGTGCATTCAATAAATCATGGATCAATCAACAACTCCATTGTCTTCAAGTTCAATGCCTTACTTAGTAGACCCTGCACAGGACCCTTCTTCTCCATACTAACTTCACCCATCAGAAAACCCTGCCAACCCTTTGGTGTCACCATTGATGAATGGAGAAAATTATCACCAATGGACATGGTCAATGAAGAGAAGCCTCATATCCAAGAAAAAGTAGGAATTTGTAGATGGATCAATCAGCAAACCACACAGAACAGACCCTTTATATCGTGCATGAGAAAGGGCAAACAACCTTGTCACATCATGGATAACAAGATCTATTTCACCCTCCATTGCACAAAGTATACTTTGGATATATAAGGCATCATAAGTTTGGGATGAATTAAGTGAGAGGTTCTCTCAAGGCAACCTCTTTAGAATAGCAGATCTCCAAGATTCAATCACGAATTTCAGACAAGGAGACCTTAGTGTTGGAGAATATTTCACTGAAATCAAGATCTTATGGATGAACTTGACATCTTTAGACCACTTGTGAAGTGCTCATGCAATTCTCTAGCACACAGAAATGAAGATAAGGTAAGATTTCTTAAAGATTTGAATGACTCATATAGTGGAGTAAGATCCCAAATAATACTTATGAGTCCTCTACCTAGTATGAGCAAGATTCTCTCCCTTGTTACACAACAAGAAACACAAACAAATGGAAGCAACATGGATTCAAAGGCAATGACACTTTCAAGAAATCCCAGAAGAGGAAATTTCTCAGGAAAATCCTACAATACAAGCAGTAGTGGTGGCAATAATTCATCTGGAAGAAGAGGAGTTGGTACCTATGGAAGAGGGACATGGAGCAAGACCTTCATCTACCAAATTTTGTACACATTGTAAGAAGAGTGGACATATAATGGATAATTGCTACAAGCTACATGGATTTCCAGCAAATTTTCCATTCAACAGGGGAGAATAGGCCAATTTTGCACAAGAAAGCATTGAAGAAGATCATGAAAGTAAAGAGAAAATGGATATAGTACATCAAGAAGAAAAGATCTTTGGGTTAAGCAAACAGGAATATCAAGGACTCGTGAGTATGTTGCAAGGAATCACAAGTACACAAAGAACTGATGAACATTCAAACAAAGATAACCACTCTAATGTTCTTTCTGCTAGTTCAGCAAAGATTGTTGACCAAACCCAAGGTAACTCTAAACTTAAAACTATGTATTGGATATTAGATAGTGGTGCTACAGACCATATTAATTGCAACCTATCAAACTTTGATAACTTCAACAAAACAAGACCAATAAGAGTTAAGCTGCCTAATGGAAATGAGGTTATTTCGCACATATCTGGAACTATATCTCTCATGCCTAATCTGACTCTGCATAATGTTCTTTATCTACCAAGTTTTTCATATAATCTTCTATCCATATCAAAGCTTACTCATGATTCTCCTTGTGATTTGTGTTTTAATGCTTCTTGTTGTATCATCTAGGAGAGGATCTCTTCGAAAATGATTGGTACAGTTGAGGCCTCAAATGGATTGTATGTTTTAAAATCAACAAAGATACCTCATGTAGTGAATGCTTTTAATACTTGTAATCCAAATTTTCATACTTCACACTAATGGCATTACAGATTAGGACATGCCTCTCATACATGTATGGATATCATCAAAGTTATATTTCCATTTGTCAACCATAGTAGAGAACAAATGTGTGAGATTTGTCATATAGCTAAACAAAAGAAACTTTCATTTCCTATTAGCAATACTCATTCTTTAGCTTGTTTTGACTTAATTCATACGACATATGGGGCTCCTTTTCTATATTTTCTATGTATGGTCATAAATATTTCTTGACTATAGTTGATGATTATTCTAGATTCACTTGGATTTATCTTATGAGATCAAAATCTGAAACTTCAAAACTTTTACAAAAATTCATAGTTATGGTTGAGACTCAATTTTGCCTTAAAATCAAGGCCATTAGAAGTGATAATGGGCCTGAATTCACTCTAAAATCCATGTATGCAAGTAAAGAAATATTGCATCAAACCTCTTGCATATACACTCCTAAATAAAATGGAGTTATTGAGAGAAAATACCAACGTTTATTGAATGTTGTTAGAGCTCTATTGATACAAAGTAACCTGCCTAAAATCTTCTGGTCTTATGTTGTGAAACATGATACCCACATAATCAACCTCCTACCTACTCCCATCTTACACAAAAGAACTCCTTATGAGGTTCTTTACAATAAGCAGCCAGGCCTGCAACATCGTAGGACCTTTGGATCCTTGTGTTATGCAAGCACACAGAAGCACTCTAGAACAAAACTAGATCCTCGTGCTGCTACATGTGTTTTCCTAGGATGCAAACAGGGAGTCAAAGGTTACATTGTCATGCATTTATAAAGTAGAGCTTTGGAGGTAACAAGGAATGTAGTCTTTTATGAAACCATGTTTCCTTATCAACACAACACTACTACTCAACATGAGACAATTATTCCCTCTGATGACAATTCCTCTAGAACCTATGATAACCTTTTCCTCACACACATTAATCCTGATACTTCAAATAGTACCTCCTCAAACAGTAATACTCAGCCTTCCCCTCAAACCTATGATGATGCAGACAGTACTCCTTTAAACAACAACTTACAACCTTTACATGAGATTTATCATCAAACTGAAAATACCCTGCCGATTTTAAGAAGAAGTAATAGAACTTCTAAACCTCCTGATTACCTTAGAGACTATCATTATGCCCTTCTTAACAAAACCACTCTGGTAACTCAATCTAAATATCCTTTATCTAACTATTTATCTTACCATAACTTGTCCATACCTTCCCAAACCAAAGCCTTCTCCATCTCTACTCAAATTGAACCAAAGACATTCACATGCTATAAAATTATCTCACCGACAGGATGGTATAAATAGTGAATTACAAGCCTCAGGGGACAATGAGAGTGGACTTTAATTTGAGACAAATCTTATAAAAATTGCGAATTATAAAATTACGATGAAAGTGGACTTCAGGCTCATGGTGATATACCACTCTGGGAATATCTTGATCAAAAACAAAAATGTATCTTATCATTAATTAAGTTGATAAAATCATATTCAACGGATATAAAAATTGAAAGACTCTAAGATCAAAGCTATTCAATTGTACTACTAATTCTTATCTCACATAATACATATCTCAAGGATTCGATATTGGATTTCCCATTTTCTCAGTCCTCCAATTGGAGTATAATATACACGTCTCTTTTAGGTACATGATGATATCCACTTAAAAGAAATCATAATTTTGTTCTCCAGGAACTAATAATTGACATTTGCCCATGTTGATACTTCTTATGATCAAATTATTTTACATTTATTTTCAAGCATGGTCACACATTGTGGAATATCCAAGCATAGCCCACACTCCTACAAATTAATAGGATATGGGTGGTTTCTTCCTCCAACTTAATAATACTCCACCCTCATTTTCACCATTTATTGTAATTTTTTTATACTATCAAATATATTTTTTTACCTTTTTTTGATAAAGAACTAATTCTTTTTGGAGTTTGTGATTGTCACTTTCAACAAGTGTCGCTCTCAAGAATTAAATCATCGATCTTAGGGATCCAATATAACCTTATAACATTAGACTAACGCCTTGTTGCTTCATTCATTATAACTTTATAAGTGTGGTTCTAAATTGTTTTCTAAAAATCAAAGAAATTGTTGATCTTTAAATGAAAAATTTATTGTTTTATAAATTATACTCTTCTCCACTATTATTATTATTATTACTTACTAATAAAGATAAAAAATAATTGATAAAAATAATTAATATTGTTTTAAATTTTGAGATTGAGAATTAAATAACATCAAATAATTTTCTGAAAAGTGATAATGAAATATTTATGTATTATTAGCGTAAATATTTATACACATTTAATATATCACACATTATTTATTTATATTAGTTTTTGAAGAGTAATTGATGATTAAATATGAATAATGAATAATATAATAACAATATATAAAACTCATATTATCTCATATTATCAGTGTATATATTTTTTCTGAATGAAATAAATGGTGGGATTGTTACTTAATTATTGCTCATTAGGTGGGTTTCGGATGCCCATGCAACCATTAGTGGATGCATCATTTCTAGTCTAATCTAATCAATTCCATATTTTTCTCACATATGCTTTTGCTCGACAACTAGACATCAATGAGTCAAAACAACAATAATTTTTTCCAACATAATTATATGCATCTTATCTTATTATTATTTAATTTATTATGACCACATGATTGATTGGTTTATAGTAGCAATCTTTAGCAACACCTCATGTTATTGTAGCATATTATTTGCCTATATAAAGGTTCATTAATTCTTCAACTTTCAAACCCACCACTACTTTAATTGTTCTTCTTCTCTCACTTGAGCTAGCTATCTCAATAAATAAAATAAAGGGTCACTTTTTTTTCTTCCTAAGAATGGCTTCATCATTGCATGAAAATGTATTAGAATTAGGGTTTGAGTTTTCTGAAGCAAATAATGTACTTCTCATGTCTCTAATGGAAGAAATACATGAAGATGAGTACAATGGTGATGATAGACTTGTAACTATGATTCAATCACTTGAGGCAGAAATCAATGACCCTTTATTAGGTCAAAGATATGAGGTAGGGAATTTGAATGGTCAAGATTGTTACACATCTTCTATCAATAACCATGATCATTGGATTGATATGGAATTGGTTTCTTCATTAACATTTGATGAGATGAATGCACTAATTCCATGTGGAGATGAGAGAGTAGTGGAGCATGTAGGAGTGGAATATGAAGGTGGAAATGAGATGGATGATTTTAAGTTGTATTATGGAGGTTTGTTGGAGCAACAACAAAGAGAGACTCATTTGTCACAAGGACCAAGTGGTGCAATATTCTCAAATTAATTGTTAGTAGTGCTATAAGGAAATATGGGAAGGGAAATCATCAAGGGTTCGTTTTTTAATTGAGTTTTAGTAAGAATAAGAGAATATAAAGACTTAAAAGTCGTAAAATATATTTGTAAGATGACTCTGAAGATTTTTTTGCTTCATTCTCTTCTAAAGTCCACTTCACAAACATACCATAAGTGAATTTTACCGAACCTTCTTTAGTCCATCCAAACCTTCTAATTTTAGTTAGATTTTAAATTTTGTTTCGTACCCTTATTTATGCATTTTATCTTGTTGAAATTATTAGAATGGATTTTCCTAAGAAGTACCGGTATTTATTTTTCATTGATCCTAAGTGTAGTTATGTTTTCTTCTTTGCTTTTTATTATATTTTTTATTTCACAATGATGAGACTAATGTTCAAACTTATATAGCACCAAGAAATCTTTGAACTTATTGCCTTCTTCAATTATATCAACTCCACATCATTAGTTTCATTCGAAGTGACTTATTCTTATGACTTTTTTTTTAATGTTTTCTGGAGTAATATGTTTTACTTTCCGCTATATGCAATAGAAGTAACTCAAACAAATCTTGGAAATGGACTGACCCCTAATAAAGCATTTTTTTAAAAGAAGCATATATATACTTATTAAAACAATTTATAATGACTTTTTATGGGATGTGAAGAATTTGTGGCTATAAATTCTTACACTTTATATGCTGAAGTTTTATCAACAAAATTAATTTTTAGAGACTATCAAAAATTTAACACTAAAGTTGAACAAAGTATCAATTTATAAATTTTAAATTTTGATGAATTTTAAAGTTTTAATCATTTTACCTCTATTATCATGCGTACCAAATAAACAAAAGTATAACTATGAATTATACTAAGACAAACCTATCATTTATAAAAATAAACATATTAATAAAATAAAATAGAAAAATAAAAATATTTAATTAAAAATATTTTAAAATTTTTATCCCTTGTCATTGTGGGCTCTAGACGGTTGCACATGCTACACCACTAACGTGGTAGGGAATTAGATATGGATAAAGGAGAACTAGGGGCGGATCATTAGTGAGGTAGGTGGGTGCAGCTGCCTCCTATTTTTTTAAAAAAAATAGTTATTAATACTTTTTACCTTTACCTATGGATATATATTTGTTGTATATAAAATATATCGTTTTATATCTCACTTATTGTAGTTAGCCAAAAATATACTAAATTATTACAATTTTAGATTATAAAATATGTCACATGACACACGTTTGTAGAATAGCAGATATACTAACTTTACCTACATCAAGTATCATCTTTATATAGATACTAGTTGGAGCTCACATATTTTTTAATTTATAACTTGATAAATAAATGTGATGCAATTTGTGTGATCTTTCTAAAAATTACATATAACGAATCAAGTTCTTTTATAGTTATAGATGTTAATATTGATTTAAGTTCTTTAATTATGTATGACTGTATGTATTGATAAAATATACCTTAAGGAAGCTTATAAGTCATTTAAATTGATAATATATCTATTTTTGTCCAAAAATTATATTGTATAAATTGCAATGAGCAACAAAAGATTAGTTTGATATATCAATTTCAACATTTTGTTCTTGGTGTGTTAATGATTCAAGTTTGAAAAAATTTCAATTATATGTCGTTAGTCATATCTTGCTTTATTAAGTTATTCATCTTATCTTAGCTATTGTAGTTCCACTACTATATTATTTTTAGAATGAAGACAATCAAACAAAATTACGTATAATATATAAGATGAATTTTTTTTTGCGGATAATATAGTGATTTATGTTGAAAAAGAAATAGTTAAACAATTTAATTATGATCCAAATCATGTATGATTCTTTATATTTTTTGTTACTTAATTAATTTTGTTATAAATTGTAATTAAATATTGTTGCCCCTCCTAAAATTTAGATTAAGATCCGCCAGCAAGAGACACTTCAATTTTAAAGTTTATATTGCTTTGATGGTATTGGGTTTCTAGGCAAGTGATAGGGAATGTGATATGGATGATGAGTGTCTTTCTCTCACCTGATAGAGGTGGGGGCAAATGATGATGCGATTGTAATGCAAGGATGACAATGAGGCCAACATGAGTAGTGGTTAATCGTGTTCATACCTATATTATGTGTAAGTAGCTGTGTGGATATATGGTTATCTAATAGGTTATTAAGTTTATATATATATATTTATATATATATATATATATATACTGTAATAATCAATATATATAAAATAATTATTATATGTATTTACGTGTTAAACTGATCATTATAAAGAATATATAATTATAATATATAAAATATTTAATTATAATATATAAAAATGTATATAATTATAAAATTAAAATATATATATTTAATTAAAAATGTTATAATATAGGAGTATTTATAGAGTGATAATCGTTCTTACTTATAAACTATTTTTTACGTGTAATCATTACACAAGAAAAAGTAGTTACCTACAACATTGTTACATTTGCGATGCATAGGTAGGGAGATGGTGGTTAAGTTTGTCTCACAATTATTTTATTATTGTTGTTGAAACTGTGAAGAAGAACAATATTTTATCAATTTTTACAAATAAAAAAGAGGATAAGTGACACATTTTAACTTAGTTGAGAATATAAGATATATTGTATTACGAGGACATACATTAATGTTTATATTATATGATTGTATTATTAATTTAAGAAAATATATAATTTATAAGTTACTTTTTTGACACATAAAAATTGCAGATAAAAAGTTTTGGCACCCATTAATCATCACGTTTCTTGTTACCATGATTGTTCTTCTAGCAGGATCGATGCTTTAGACAATTTATAGGCTTAGCATGATGATCATTTAATAAATGATTGCATAATTATATTGCAGCATTTATTAATCATCATGATTCTTGTTACAATGACTTGATGATTATATTCTAGTGGAATGGAGAGTCATCCATTACAATAAAGTAATGGTGGAAGATGCATTAGCTTAGATATTAGAATTGGTGGAGTTCTAAGATTATCTTTGATATGTCAACATTGAATTGAATAATATAAAACATATGCATAATTAATTATCTATCTTTTTACCAAATTTTCGTACAAATTTAATTATTAATCAATAAAATATCAATTTATAACATATGTTACTTTTCTTATTATATAAAAAATTTATAGAAGAATAAATCATTTTCATTAACTCTCTCATGTATTGGTTCCGTGAGAGAGTGCAATTGACTAAATGGATAAAAAATTTACATTATTTATGATTAATCACCCATATATTTATTAATGATTTAAAATAAACTTCTTTCATTTTAAATCATTAATATAATAGAATTTTGATTGGAATTATTAGTCTTAGAACGAACAAAGACTAGTTTGTCCAAAATATTAAATTGAGTAATCAAGGAGTTAGTTAAAAGTAGTTAGAAGTTTCTAACTATAGATAGTTGGTTAAGTTGGTTAATCAAATATTGAAACTTGTATAATAGCTATGATTGAGGCATTATTGAAGTAAGAAAAATTCATTCATTGATTCCATTCATTCTCACATATACAGACACTCATCCTCTATTTACTCTCTGTTTTCATTTTCTTCTCTTTCTCGACTTCTTCTTCTTCTTCTTCTTCTTCTTCTTCTTCTTCTGATTTCTAACATTTGGCATCAAGAGCAAGAAAAAGATCAAGTTTTCTGCTGCAACAAATGGCTCAAACCACTGGAAATTGTGCCACAACTTTACTTGTATTAGATGGCAAGAACTAGACTAGACGGTGCATACAAATGAAGGTCATTTTTTGGATATCAAGATGTAGCTGATATAGTTGAAGAAGGGCTGCCAATCTTGGAAGAAGGATTCACCGAAGCACAACGAAATGCGCACAAACAGAACAAGAAAAGAGATTGCAAGACAATCTGTCTTCTTCACCAAGCAGTGGACAATGTCCACTTTGAAAAGATTGCAGAATCTGCAACAGCAAAAGAAGCTTGGGATATATTGGAGAAGCAATATTTTGGTGTTGCATATTTGAAGAAGATTCGGCTACAAACTATAAGAAGGCAATATGAACTTATGCAGATGGAAGAAAGTGAAAGGATTGTTGATTTCTTCACTAGGATCATCACACACACTAATGCAATGAAGGCTTGTGGTGAAAGGATGGAAGAGGCAACCATAGTTGAGAAAATTAGAACTATGGTTCCAAAATTTGACTATGTGGTTGTTTCCATTGAAGAATCGGGAAGATTTGAAAAGATGAAGATTGAAGAGATTCAAGGGTCACTTGAAGCTCATGAATAAAGACTTAATGAAAGGATCTCTCATAGGTCTTCACATCAGGTTCTGCAGATGCAGATAGCTAAGAAAGGAACTTTCTGTGCAAAGAACTCAAGCAAGAACCAAGGAAGGTACTCTAAGTTGAAAAATGGCTCAAAGAAGACATATGTTAATAGCTATGATCAACCAGAACAGTCAAACAGGAGAAGTGTTCCTAAGCAATTCAAAGGCTTGAAGAAAAGATTGACATAAAGAAGCTTGGGTGCTTCAATTGTGACAAAATTGGGCACTATTCCTATGAATGCTTGGCACCTAACAAAAATCAGTATCAAAGAAAACAAGACTCATAAGTGAATTTTGCTAAAGAAGATAATGAAGAACCTGATGAGGAAATTGTGCAACTCATGATAACAACTAATTGTAGAACTAGAGAAAGTGATACCTAGTATCTTGACTCTGGTTGCTCCAATCACATGACTGGGCACAAGGAATAGTGAGTGAACTTTGACTCAACCAAGAGGAATAAAGTAAAATTCGCAGACAATAGAGTGGTGATCACTGAAGGAACGAGAGATATTCCTCTCAAGATGAAGAATGACAGGAAAGCATACATAACTCATGTGTTATTTGTCCCTGAAATGAAAAAAAATCTCATCAGTATTGGCCAATTACATGAAAGAGGTTTCTGTATGGAGTTGAATAATGGAGTTATGGAAGTCTATGACACTTCAAAGAGGAGAATTTTGCAAGCTCCACTATCAAGCAACGGGACATTCCAAGTCAAGCTGGGAATTCTTGACTCACAATGTTTGAATGCAGAAACAACCTCAAATGAGTCTTGGCTTTGGCACCTAAGGTATGGTCATCTCAATTATAGGGATCTTAGATTTCTAAGCACTAAGGAAATGGTCATAGGTCAGCCAGAAATAAAACCACAAAACTCAGTTTGTGATAGTTGTCTAGCTAGTAAACAAGTAAGGACTTCATTCAGTAATCATACTCAAACCAGGGCTACTGACTTACTACATGTTGTATATTCAGATGTATGTGGGCCTTTTGAGGTTCCTTTACTATGAGGAAACAAGTATTTTGTATCCTTCATTGATGAGTATAACAGGAAGATATGGATATATCTCATCAAAGCAAAGAGTGAAGTATATGATCACCTAAGGAAGTTTAAGGCCTTGGCAGAAAGACAATCATGAAGGCTATTGAAAATTTTCAGAACTGATGAAGGGGGTGAGTTTACCTCAAGAGAGCTTGAAGATTTCTGTGTGGAGCATGGCATAATTCATGAAGTCACTGCTCCATATACTCCACAACATAATGAAGTGGCTGAGAGAAGAAATAGGACTGTTATGAATATGGTAAGATGTATGTTAAAGTGTAAAGGCTTGCCTCATAATATCTAGGGTGAGGCTGTGACCACAACAACTTATGTTCTCAACAGATGTCCAACTCAAGCTCTTGACAAACAAGTTCCTGAAGAGGTTTGGACTGGAAAATAACAATTAGTGAAGCATCTTAGGGTGTTTGGTTCAGTCTGCTACAAGCATATTCTAGACCAAGTGAGAAAGAAATATGATGACAAGAGTGAACTAATGATTCTTGTGGGCTATAATTCAATGGGATCATACAAACTCTTGAATCCTACAACTAAACAAGTGGAATTTAGCAGGGATGTCTACTTTGATGAAATGAGCTCATGGAAGGATCTCCTTAGTAAGCTTGAGCAAAACAGGCCAGTAACTATAGTGCCAATACAAGAAGATCAGGAAGTCACAGAAGAACTGAATCATGATCCAAGAACAAGGAGTCATGAGATCAGGGTTGCTGAAACCAGACCTACAAGAGCAAGGCTCCTACCTTTGAGGCTTAGTGAGTTTGAGATGTTTGCTGATGATGTAATAACAGATGAAGGTGACTTGATCCACTTAGCACTCTTAGGAGAAACTGAGTCAATCACCTTCCAAGAGGCACTAAAGGAGGATGTGTGGTTCAAAGCACTGGAGGAAGAACTCAAAGCCATAAAAAAGAATGACACCTGGGAAGAGGCTGGATTACCTAAAGATAAGAAGCTTATAGTAGTCAAATGGGTGTATAAGTTCAAGTTAAAACCTGATGGAAGTATCTCTAAGCACAAAACTAGGCTTGTGGCTAAGGGGTTCATGCAAAGGGAAGGATATGACTATGATGAAGTCTTTACACAAGTGGCCAGATTTGAGGTAGTTAGATTGATTGTTGCCATTGCTAGCTGGAATGGTTGGAAGCTATGCAACTTGATGTCAAGAGTGCCTTCCTCAATGGACCTCTTGAAGAAGAAGTCTACATAACCCAACCTCCTGGATTTGAGACTTCAACAGATGAAACAAAAGTGCTAAGACTGAAGAAAGCATTGTATGGCCTGAAACAAGCTCCAAGCACTTGGAATAGAAGGATTGATTCATTACTAACATCCATTGGTTTTACCAAGTTCAAGGTAGAACCTAGTGTCTATGTGAATCTTATTTGCACAGGTGATATAATCCTAATCTGTCTCTATGTGGATGACTTAGTCATCACAGGGAGTAGTGAAACTGAAATTCTAAGGCTGAAAGGAAAGCTCAAGGTTGAGTTTGACATGACTGATCTTGAAGAATTAGCATATTTCCTTGGCATAGAATTTCTAAAGACAGAAAAATGAATAATGATGTATCAAAAGAAGTACATAACAAATGTACTAGATGGTTTCAAATGCTGAATTTCAAGCCTGCATCAACACCAGTTGAAGGAAACCAGAAATTGAGCAACATATGTGAGGAAAACCCTGAAAATGCAACATCTTATAGACAAATTGTTGGTTGCTTTAGGTTCATTTGCCACAGCAAGCCTGAAATAATCTATAGAGTAGGAATGATAAGAAAACACATGGCTAATCCTACACAACCACACATGATTGCAGCAAAGAGAATTCTTAGATATTTGAAAGGAACCTTATGTTATGGGGTGCTATTTCCAAATCAGAAGCAAAAGTGTGATTCGGTTTTCGTGGGCTATTCAGACTCAGATTGGTGTGGAGATAAGGAGGATAAGAGGAGTACTTCAGGGTATTTTTTCACTATCTTTGGTACACTTATATCTTGGAGCTCAAGGAAGCAAGATGTGGTAGCCCTTTCAACCTGTGAAGCAGAGTATATTGCAGCTTGTAATGCTATATACCAAGGACTTTGGATGACATATTTGATAACAGAACTGAGGTATGAGGAGTTTGATAACTTCGAATTAAGCGTAGACAATAAGTCAACAATAAACTTGGCAAAGAATCCTATAAGCCATGGAAGAAGCAAACACATAGAAACAAGGTTTCACTTCTTGAGAGACCAAGTTGAAAAAGGAAGAATGAAGATGGTGCGTTGCTCAACAGAAATTCGAAAAGTTGATGTATTGACAAAGGCTGTGAAGAATGATAGGTTTAGAAAGTTAAGAGACATGTTGAATGTGTTTAGTTCCTAAATGATGAACTTTTTGCTTTGTTGTATAAGTTTTGTTTTCGTTTTTCATTTACTTAGAAATGAAGTAGCTTCTTGATTAAGGGATGATGTTGAATTGAGTAATCAAGGAGTTATTTAGAATTTTCTAACTATAGATAGTTGGTTAAGTTGGTTAACCAAATATATAAACTTGTATAAAAGCTATAATTGAGGCATTATTGAAGTAAGGAAAATTCATTCATTGATTCCATTCATTCTCACATATATAAACATTCATCCTCTATTCACTTTCTGTTTTCATCTTCTTCTCTTTCTCGACTTCTTCTTTTGATTTCTAACACAAAAACTATGTCTCAAATTCTATACTGCACAAATGAAAACATGTTATATTAATAAAATTTTAAATATTCATTATTTTTTCTAGTTTTGCTTTATTATCATTGGTGCAAGGCAAAATTTAAGACATAATGTAGGACAATAAATCTTTATTCTGTAAGTACATGTAATAATTTCTTTCATAGAGGAAGCATTATCACATGGTAGTCATTCACTCACCATCCATTTTTCTTTTATTCAAGGCATCTAATCTAAATCTTAATTAAACCCCACAAAAAATATAGTGGTGGGAAACATGTGCATTAGAATATGAGTTGGGTGGTGACAAAGATAGGTATCAAGCTCTTGTTTGTTTAATTGGGGTCACTAATTGCTTTCATGCATTAACTATTATTGGATGCATATCTTCTCAAAACCCTACGTGCACAAGGTCAGAGTTGCCCATAATCTTATAGAGCCCCACAAACCAGATTTTATGTACCTTCACTTTTGAAATTAGAGAATATAGATAGATATTTCTCTATCAGCTTTCCTAAGATTTGACACAGAGTGTTGCACCAATTATTCTTAACCAATTATTCTAGTTTTAGTTTGTAGCCTTAATTGAATAAGAATTAGTACATTTTAAACTGGGAAAATTTCAATCCAACTATACTAAATCGCAATAACCCATAAAGTAAATTGTGTTTTTTTTAAGCAGAATACTACTCTAATATTTTATTTTACTTCAATCCAAAAAAAAAGATAGAGAAATGTTATATATAAAATCATCTGGTCTAACTAGATGGTTTAACATTTTAAATTGATTAAACCTAATACGAATTTTCTTTCAACTTGATGTATTTCTCAACATTGTTATTTAATTTAATGCGAAGATAATGTATTTTGAAGATTGTTTATAGCACCAATTATGCAGATGGACTCCTTAAGTAAAATATTATTCTATTCTCATTCTTCATATCACCATGAAAAGGAGTGAATATCATCATCATTAAAACTGTAGCACCACAAAATCATTTTATATATTTCAAAAAACAACTTCACTACCAGTCATGACATGTAAGAATTGTGTCATATCTAATAGTTTTATAGTAAAGAAGATAAAACCATGTGAGCTAATTTATGAAAGAAACGTCTTTTATTATGATGAATTTCTATTTGAATAATTAAATAGAATCAAATAAATATTATACAAAATGATATGAATATTTGGAAATTCTTATTAAGGTGTATAATAGAAGTAAATTATCATGAAATGATATAATATTTGGAAAACCATGTTTCATGAAAAAAATATGATTGATAAAAGCATCTTATCATACCTATAAATTAATGATGTGGTCATCACTCTCTCAAACTAAGAAATATATTATCTTCATTACTAAAATATTATTAAGAAATGAAATAGGTCAATATGGAGAAGAGATTAAAAAGTATGTGAGATGGTGCAAATATACAAAATAAGTAAATGCAAAAAATATTCAAAATTTAAAAAATATTTGAAAAACTTATGTGTTATTTGTGTGTAAATATAATGATTAATAAATAAGTAAATGCAAAAATATTCAAAATTAAAAAAAAACTAATTCATATTTATCACAAAAATAATTTGTAGAAATACTAAATTATTATAAAAACTAATGAAATAAAACAGATTACAACATTAATCAAGCCTTACTCTCATAAATGTTATATCTTATATCTTGTTCACTAACAAAGCATTAGTCTCTAAAAATTTCCTAGTCATTTAACCTATGTGTTTTCTTGATTTTCTTTTGCCTCTGGAAATTGAGTTAACCTCTACTCGATATACTCTTCTCATTGTATCATCTAACAATCTCTTTCACATATGACCAAATCATCTAATAAACGATTCTACTATTTTTCTAGCATGGGAATTACCTCAATTTTCTTTATGATGCATTTTTTCATAATCATATATTGTCTATTGTGTTTACTCATCCAACATAACATTTTCATCTCTACTACATTAAATTTATTATATTCTTAACATTTTAACATACAATGCTCAACCTGATAAAATATTAGAGATCTTATAGCAATGCTATAAAATTTTCTCTTAAACTTTAGTGTTATATTTCTATTATATAGAATAGGTGAAGAAACATTTACAGTATTTTATGATATAAAATATGAATAGTGTGAAATTGAATCATAAGATAAAAGTAATATGTGAGAGTTTAAATACTATACTACGACCCATACTTTAATTCTTTTATGAGCATTTATTATCATTTTTTACTATCAATAATATTTACTTATCGTATGAGTAAGGAACTAATTTCTTTTAGAGTGTGATTATCTCTCCTAACAAATGTCACTCCTAAAAATCGAATATTTAACATTTTGATCTTTATGTAATCTAGCAGCACATTACAGACTAATGCCCTTATTCGAAACAATATTTTGTGGGTGATGTTTCCTTTATGTATTGATGTATTCAATATATTCTTATACACTTTTTCTTTGTGGAAAATGGAAATATTAGGATAAACTTTTTAAGTGGTTCCTTTTACTCTTCTATGTTCTAACACATGATCCTCCTAACAAGTCATTGATCATATAAAGAATATATTCTCTGCTCAATGCAACTTGATGTTTCAACCACTGAAGGAGTTGTTTTTTCATGTTTCATTGTCCCACCCTCCCATTCTATGACTCCACAATATCTTGCTTACTTCAACCCCTCCTTATTGCCATATCACACTACCCACATGGAGATATTCTTTATTTATTGATGAAATTACAACTATGTTATGTTGTTATGAAACATGATCATCAAAACCATATAATTAGTTTTCTTTATAGAACATGTGCATGTGGTTATAGGTCATGATTGTTGTACCATCCAATTGTTGGAGAGACTATTACATGTTTGATGACCAATTGTTCTAACCATATTTCTACCATTAAATTGAAATAAAATTAATTGATTTTAAGTTAGTAATACATTATTAATTCTGAGAATTTGATTGTGACCATCAATCTTGAATCATAAAATAATTTCAAAGATTGTTAGTGTAATACCTCAATCTTAATATAGTAGTCCTATGGGCTAGTAACATTACTAAATGTATCACCTTTTAAACTTAAATATCTTATACATTATTTTATTTTCTTACAATGGGCCTCCCACGACTTGAATCTATGTAATCCTAGGGACTTTTAGCTAAAGATTTTGTTGAGTTGCTACCCTTTAGTAAATTTATCGGCTTGGAAGGGTCACATGCAAGGCTAAGATTTTTCATGACCTTAGGAACTTATAACCATATATTTGATTTACTAGTGCACACTTTGTGGCTATTTAAATTCTAACATGCCCTCGTAGTTAGATTAATATGTTTCAACATTGAACTTCATAGAATCTTCATCATGCTCATTTGGGCATTATTTTGGGTTGAGCTTTATTCTCAACCTTGAGCATTATTTTGAGTGGGTAGATCCTAACTTCAAATTATGCTTAGATTAATTCTTGCTCCAAGGTCCTTTTCTCAACTTAGAAACTCATAAACACATTACTACCATATTAGTCTATACACTAACAATGTAAAGAATTATAATCTGATAGAATTTAGAAATCTACATATTCTCATTGATTGAAAAAAATGAAGTCAATATGACTTATTTATACAAAAGAGAAAGAAAGCAAAACGAAAGCTTGTAAACCAAACAACTAATACAAACCTAACTAAGTAATAACTTACTAACCACCAATCATCTTATAAAATAACCTCTAAAATATCTTCGATTTACAAAGTCAGTATATCATCCACCACTCCATCGTATTACTTTTTTCAAGAGTTAATGATTATTAAACATAAATAGTGAATGATACAATAACAATATATAAAACTCATCATATATTGTCAGTACATACATTTTTTTCTATATCATAATCCCATAGTACACTAGCAAGAAATGGTGCTTTTCTAACAAAAGATTAAAAATGTATGAGGTAAAAATAATGCCAAAGTAGCAGGCTCAGGTTAATGCTTAATTTATCAGTTTATCCAATAAAGTCTAGATAGAAATGTAATACCAAAGTATCTTGTAGATGGGAAGTGAATTGTTAAAAAGCATCTAACGCAGTGAACTTTAATGCATGGTGTCAAGACCATCAAAGTGTATGTTAGGAGATATATATTGGGTAGCATAACAAACTCAAATATAATACTTAAGCAATAGAGTTTTCTCACCTAATAGACTAGTCTTTTGAATTGAGCTCTACTCATATACTTAAGTCCTAATAATTGGTACTACTTTAATTGAGAGTCGGAAAGACTACCTATAGGTTGGATTAATGTATATCACCAAATATTGATAGGGCTATCATTGGATCTATGTCGATAGAGTGAAAGTTGTTGTGGATGTTAGCCTTTAAAGGGGTGGCAATGTTAGGAATCTCACATTGGATAGTATATCAAACTCAATGTCGTACTTAAGTCATGAGGCTCTCCCACTTATAGACTAATTTTTTTGGTTGAACTCTCCTCATGTGTTTAAGTCGTAAGAGTGTAACTATATTGTAACGTTCTGCCCAGTAATATCATTCACTTATCCATAAACAACATATCAACAATAAAGCAAATTGAAGGAGGAAATGCAAAACATACATGAATAAGGGAATCAACCACAAAGGAAGCATGAGATCCTATTTGCTAGAGAGTATACATGGAAATGGTAGTGTTTGAAATGTAGCCATTTGATCTATAAGACAATGCATAACTGAACCAAGAACTCAGCATCACAAAGCCAACAAATTATAGAGAAAAAGCATATCTAAAGTGAGCTATTATGTGCCAATAACTGCAGCAGCAATCCAACAAAGTTGATGCCAAAAATGAGAACTGAACAAAAATTGGTTCATTCTGACTCAATCAAACAGAAAATAAATATCAGGTTTCATAACAAATATACATTCCTTTTACTCTTCAATCATGACAGCATTAAAAAACACATGAATGAAATTAACAGATATACATCCTTAATAAACACATGATTGAAACTAATTTGATATTTTGGTATGTTTAAGATCATAAAAACACTGAACATGATTGACTTGGCAAAACTAGAATATTACATCCATAAAATGAAACCAAGCCGCAAATTAAAACAATAACAACAATGGTAACTGGTAACCGTTTAGTTAAGCACATTGTTTCAAATTCTAGATCACATCACCTGATGCTGATGCAGCTGTATTATTGAAGAATCGTAGCACACCACAATTGTGAGTTTGCGACGTGACACTGAATCACAATTATATGGCCATAACACAAACTGATCAGACTGTACTTGGACCACATCGAACCGCATCAAATTCAAAATATATTTTTTTAATCACGAATAAATTCACACTAAAATGGCCACAATCGCAGGAATCGCGTCCACACTTTAATAAAACACGGGTTAAACATATGCCTACTTCACTATGAGGTCTCTCTATTGCATAAGTCATAATCAACCATGAAGTCATGTCTCTGAAGCATATGATCATGACACTTCTCAAGCAAACTGAGACAGTTATAGCATCACTAACTTAGTATCTAAATTAAAATCAAAACAAAAAATGCTATGCTAATAGCAAGAACAGCAATTAAAGGAACAAAATTTTGATTACAATCTAAATGAGCTATAACTAGGACAGTGAATAAATCAGTTAGCATATGTTTATGTAATCATAGACACAAATCCCAGACTCTCAGCACAGCTACAGTGTAATGTGCTGCACCAGGAGAATGCTGGACATGTCTATATCAGAAGTACCTGCCACAAATCATCACTTTTATAAACTGTCCCATGTCACTAACTATAATTTTACCTAACAAAATAATACATCCTTCTACAAATCCTCTCATACCATCAAAAATTATTCGGACTCCGGCTTATGAGAAGAATCTAAGCCAAAAGACTAATCTACTAGGTGAGACATCTTCATGGTTTAAGTGTCATATTGAGTTTGTTATTTTACTCAACCTAAACTCCTAACCATTGTCGTCCCATCTAAGGGCTGACATCCCCGGAAGCTTGCACTATATTGACACTAATGCGATGATAGTCCTTTCTCTCTGTTTTTTTTTTGGCGACTTCACTTACCTATGAGTATTCGGTAATATAACTTAATTCAACATGTAGGTAGCTCTTTTCAGTAACACAACTCAATGAAAAACACCAAAATGACTTAAAGTAACATGTGTCCTACGGTGTGTCACAAAGTAATATTTACTTATTTATGTAATGATCTAATAGAAGAATATATCATTACACTTTTAACTATCTTTTTTAAAAGAAAAAGTCAAAAAACTAGTGTTGAAAAATGACTAATAAATCAAAATAATTTTTTTAAATGATGAAAGTAATAATGAAATATCTCAGATGAGTAAGGCAAATAAACATCAAATCCAGGTAAAAAAAACCACCAGCAGCAGTAAACTGGGCAGTAATTGGACCAGGATCTGCCATGTCATTCTTCATTGACTGGGTTTTGTAAAACAACTATGTTATATATTTTATCCGTGTTATAAATTTCACACCCAACTGCAACTTTGCGGCCATAATATTGAAATTGCAATATTGTAGCCGCATCGACCACGTTTTCCGGCAAATAAAAAAAAGTAATAATTACATGGAAATTAGAAATGAAAGAGAAGTATAAAGTGGGATGATATGTACTATACACTGGTGTGGAGCAAAATCTTGGTTTTCAATGTTGTTGCTGTCTCCTCAGTGAGTGAGATGGGGGCGGCTTTCTCCCACTGTTATTTATATAAATGGATACATTGAATAACCCGAATAATATGTAATCCGGCCCAATTTAAATATACACTATAATTTTAACATGAAAGAAAGACAAAAATTTTAAAAAATGGGAGAATGAGTTAAATATCTATGAAATGTGTAAAAATTTATATACATCTTATAGCGTGAATTACATATAACACAATGAAGATGTATAAAATGATAGCACATTTATTGTCCGATGGAGAGTTTCAATTTATGTATTATTAATTGTTATTGGTGAAAAAAATAAATTTAAGTTAAAATTTTAACAAGTAACTTTTTTTTGACTGATAATAAGCAGTGGCGCATATAATGTTATATTTTTTGGGACAGAAGATATTCATCGGTATAAAACTCATATTTTTTCCCTTTTTTGTTGCTATTGTAATTTCTTATAATTATATTTCCAATATTCTTTACAAAGTGTTTTTTGGGATTTAATAACAAGCCTCTTTATGATATCAATGGAAGAGCAAACCTATATGGATCTTCTCAATGTTCATAGGCTAGACAAAGAAATTGGCATTGGAATTCAAATTTAAATTATCCTTCCAGATTATCAACACAACTAATTCTACATTTTTTCTTGAGTAGTAGCATTCACAATAAACACAAGATTTTTATTAAAGGGAAACAAATCATGTATTATGTGAACCAACCTTGATAATTCTAATTTTTTAACAATAATCTATATTTATATTTATACTTACTATATATAAATCCAAAACATCTTATAACTACTTAATATGGTGTAATTTCTCATTGCCTATTTTTCCCTTCTAATTAACTATTATTACAATGTTTTTATACATAATAAAAAATATTAATAGGAGTTAAAGAAAGTTACATACCTAAAAATATCATATTATCAATGTAGTTTTTTAAAAGAATTAGAATTCATTTTCATATTTCTTTTATCACAAAAAATATAATATGATTCTCTTAAATATTTAATATTATGAAATAAGAATGCGGGTCGGCAGGCACGAAGTGCTTATCGACACGCTAGTAATAATAATGATAATAATAATTAAATTGGTATTTTGACATATAAAGATAAAGAGTAAATTACACTAACATTCCATGAGTTTTAGTGAAATTACACAAATCACTCTCTCATTTTTTACACCTACAAAAAAACCCTAAATTTTATACACGCATTATAATGACTACCCTTCTCCGATAAATAAGTATAATTTTTTTTTTAAAAAGGGAGATAAGTGTAATTAAGTTAAACAAAATATGATATATTGTAGAAATAAATACAAAAGTAAGCGAGCCAATACATTTTCAATGTTTTTTATTCATTAGAATATATATAAGAGTGATTTAAACAATTTCTCCTTATAATTATTGATGCATATTATAATGAAAATGTATTGACTCATATATTATTTGAACTTGTCTCCACAATATATCATATTTTGTTTAACTTAATTATACTTATCATCATTTTTTGTTTAAAAGATCACACCTATTTCTCATAGAGTGTTAGTCAAGTGTAATGTATGTATAAAAATTAGGGGCTGTTCCATCCCGGTTAAAACCGGGCATACCACCCGATCAAAGTAGGGTCAATCCAGCCAAGTTAAGCATGGGTCAACCCTCACGTCATCCTCACCTAAACATCATTAAAATATCACTTACATAACACTCATTTCAAACCCCAATTAGGTTATGCCACACCCCGTGACACAACGAGCCTGACCCCCAAGGCAGAAAAGTCCAACTTAGAGGTCTACGTCGCCATACGTCAGGACCCCAGTATTCCTCACACCCCACTCAATATTTTGCCAATTGACCTCTGCCATGCCGCCTATGGATTACAGCCTGCCCCCTCTGACAAAAAGTCAGAGACGAACCTACAGTGTGGCAAAAACAGATCTGTCACGCTCCAATCACACACGTTGCTAAGTCACTATCAACCGCTAGATAGGTGACACGTCTCCAATATATTTGCTATAAATAGCAGGTGCTCCCCTACAGGAAGTATCTCTCATCTTTATTCTCTCATGTAATAAATACACACTCTCATAATTTCTTACAGTCTGATATTTATTACTAGCATTTACTTATCGTCTCGATAAAATCCTCATACTAACTTGAGCATCAGAGAACCTTTTCAGGTACGTCCACTAGCAGGCCTAGTTTCCATCTCCATCTAGTTCTCCAAGGAAGCTTCTCTATTAAGATTCACTCCCTTTCAGGCCACCCCGATCAACCAGAAAGAACATTAGTGCCGTCTGTGGCTTACCTACACCATGGTAACCACTCGAAACCAAGCACAACCAATAAGTCAAGCAAAACCACTCACCGCCAACATGCCTCCCACCCACCACACTCCCTCCCTTGATCCTCCAACACAAGTACAACCATCCCATCAAGCCAGCCAGAGCCAGCCTCCCAACCCCATCCTAGAACCACCCACTATCCAACAACTTCTCCATATGATCCAAACCAAGGCCAAATCCTTCAACAATAAGCCCTACTTCTAGATAAACTTAGACAACAAAAGCCCGAATCTAGCAATCAACATCGGCCAGTTGCTGATGAACATTGTGCAGACTCCGTAGAGGAATCTCGACCAATACCCACAACCCCCATAAATACCAAAACCACAAACGCGTACCATCCAACCGACTACAACACCACAAAGGGTCAAACACCCTTTCACCAAGGCAATCATGTCCTCACCCCTACCTAAACATCTAACCCGACCAAGCAATATTGACCAATATGATGGCACACCCGACCCACAAGACCATCTGGATGCCTTCGAAGCAACTATGCTATTTCACGAAGCCATTGATCCTATTACGTGTCGAGCTTTCACCCTCACTCTAAAACGCGCCACATTATAGTGGTTCACCCGACTTCCACCAAACAACGTTAACCAATGGACAACCCATGCATACAAATTTAACATCATGTTTACAACTAGCAAAGAACAACCAAAGTCCTCTTACACATTGTCCAGTATTCGGCAAGGACAACATGAACCACTCCGAGCCTATTTAGACTGGTTTAATATTGAAACTATGAAAGTTCGCACCTTGAGTCTTGATGTGGCAGTGCATATTTTGGTCACAGGACTCCAGGATGGACTCTTTAGACAAGAGTTGGCCAAATATTCTGACCTCACAATGGAAGACGTTAGAGTAAAGGCCCAACAATTCATTAACCTGGAAGAGACCCGTCCAAACTAAACCACCCCTGATCACACCACTTATAACCACCCCTCGCGGGAAACCAAATGGTCACAGTTCCACGAACACACCAAAGATAACCTACCACGACAACCCAAAACACAAAATTAATGACCTATACCCCCCTTAACGCTAGCCGTTTCCAAATCTTCCAGGAGGTC
This sequence comes from Lupinus angustifolius, assembly GCF_001865875.1. Taxonomy (NCBI): domain Eukaryota; kingdom Viridiplantae; phylum Streptophyta; class Magnoliopsida; order Fabales; family Fabaceae; genus Lupinus; species Lupinus angustifolius. The sequence continues at coordinate 43,852 of NW_017717634.1, forward strand.
ATGGCCATCCACCTTGTCCAATTTCCTAAACCTATCCCAGGATGGTAGGCGGGAACCCAAAACCGCTCTAAGTACTGTGATTTTCACAGCCTGTTCAGGCATATAAGTGAAGATTATACTCAACTTTGTGATACAATAGAGGATTTGATACAAGCTGGCCATTTACAACATTTCATTGCTCAAGCAACACGACAAAGACGATTACCACCGATCCGCCAACCCAGCCCCTCTTGGAGACGCTCTCCCTCAAGAAACCAACAAGAACGCCCTCCAACCAGAGACCGGGTACACAGATATCGAAGGTTGAAAATGGCCTCATCCTCCATCCAGGCTGCCAACACACCCTCACTCTCAAAATACCTAGTAATCGAGGCAACCACGACACTGGTCAGCCTCAACCGTTTCAACAGTTTGGCTAGTGGGGTGTAATCCATCACCGCCTGAATCTCAGGATTAACTAGGTTGACGTTTATCTCCTCTGGGATGACATAGACATACCGGCTTGTGACTTTCCCCTTATCTTTGCCCGACCAAACAGGTGACTTATCCCTTCCCGACCTAGACCGAGTCAATTTCACTGCCTCCTCATCAGTCGATACGGCTTGGAATCCAACCGAATCAGCATCAGTCGGATTTGTCGGAATATCAGCTAGACGAGGCAACCTCTCGTCCTACACTCGTTGTTTGGAACCATGACCCACCCCTGGTGCCCGAGGGGCAGAAGACCCATCCCTTTGATGAATGGTTGAGGGGGTCGATGAGTCCACCCTGGCCCACTTTGAAGAACTTGGTGCTTGTCCCAATTCTTCTAGGCAACACGCTTCAGCAATTTGCTACGATCAATGCCATCTCCCATCTTAGCTGCTGCAAAAAAGTCAACAAAAAGGGGTCATAAAGAACGATAAAGGTGCAACAAAAAATAAGGAAAAATAGTAGGTCAAAAGGCACTACAACTCCCACAACTAGGCCTAAAACCTTGGACGAGTAACTTACCAACCAACGCTTTAAAAGCAACATCACCCTGCCCTAACACAATACACTCCAGGGTCTTGTCGGCCTCCACCCACTGTAACGTTTCCTTGGCTGCCAAAGCCTCGCAGGAATCCAAATCTTCAAAATCATAGCTAAAACTATCAGTCAGCCTCTGATGAATCCCACCATCCCAAGAAAATGGAAAACGAGGTCTCCCATCCGGGGCATAAGCCCACGTGTGACGACTACCTTGGGCTTCTACCAAAAAAACCCAGCTTTCCAATCCTTAACCGATCCCTCAAAAGGACGGAAAAATGCATGTTTGTTCTTAGACTGAAGGCACATCCATCCCCGACGATCAAGCTGATTCTCGTTCTTATTGGTGTTGTGCACAACCCGGAACATCCAGAAAAATAACCAGACAGTGTAGGGAAGTTCCAGGACGGCACAAAAGATCTTAAATGCTCGGATGAATCCCAAAGCATTCAAGTGTACTTGAGATGGCGCCACATAGAGGTGCTGCAAAATGGCAACGTGTCATTAATCCAAAGACATCTTCACTCCAACCAGGCGGGAGACATATTCATGCATATAAAAACTCTATTTATTACCCGTCTCCACTAGGAGGTCTTGACACACTCTATCGTCAACACTCGGGGCATAACAACTGATATCATTAGTCGGTTTAACCAAGACATCCACGTTTGGCCTAACCTTACCCTTATATGAGGTTGGGATGCCCAGCACAACGCGATCCACCCTCTAATACCTTGACTCCGAATGAATCAACACCTCTGGAATAGTGCATAAGTCAGCTCGGTTGGTAAAATTTATTCCCATTGTCAACCTGTGACTAGAGGAAGTATCAGAATCTAAGTTGGATACCCCATCTAGAACTGAACCCCACTTCTCAAGGAATGATGTCGGTTCCACAATCTGTGCAATCCTTCCGATCCCCTCCTCCTTAAATCACCCAGTAATGTAGGGAGGGAAAGGTCTCTCTGATCATAACCTCGGACAGAGGCTAAACTCTTACGCCAACAGTGACAGGTTAACCAAGAAGTGAAAGGTGGTGGTGGTCCAAGCAAGACCACCGTCTCAGCAGAGTCTTAATCATGCTCAGGGCAAGCGCCCATGATAGATAACTACTATAAAAGAATAAGAAAGCAAAAAAATGAGGAAATGAGACTTACAAATTGAAAGTTGAAGAAATGCAACAGCAAGGATAGTCACTCAAGTACATACGTGAAAATCACAGAAATTTTAGAGAAAAGTAAGCGTAAAGAAAGAAAAAGAATAAGAGGGACCCCTCTATTTATAGAGAAAAAAGATGGGGCCCTAAGAGGCCTAACCCCCATAACCGCAAGGTTAAGACAAATGGCAATAAAGAAAAAGCGCACCATTATGGTTTGAACTTTTGGCATTTGGATTCTGCATAGGCCATCATGACTAATGACCCCTGACATTCGTGTCAAAGAAAAAATGGCTTTAAGCACCACATGTCAACCACCAAAGAGAAACCACAATAACATATACGTAAACCAAATGTCACCAGATCTTTAGAGAATTCAAATAGTCAACAATGACCAATATTTTTGTTTCCTCGGGGAAAAGAAACCCATTAGGAAGTATGATTGGGAGCCATGTCATCATCCCGACCCCCGGATGACCCCATGTGAGCAAACAGACCAAAGACAACCATCAAGGAGGAGGTACCCCCTCCAAACCAAACTCTCGTTTGACCCCGGAACATATGAGTCTGTCAACTCCCTCAAACTTCGACCGTGCTGCCAAACTGGGGACAAGTACTCCATCCTAGTTAAAACCGGGCATACCACCCGATCAAAGTAGGGCTAATCTAGCCAAATTAAGCATGGGCCAACCCTCACATCATCTTCACCTAAACTTCATTAAAATATCACTGACATAACACTCATTGCAAACCCCAATTCGGTTTTACCATGCCCCCTGACATAGCCAGCCTCACCCCCAAGGCAAAAAAGTCCAACTTAGAGGCCTACGTTGCTATACGTCAAGACCCCCTATTTCTAACACCTCACTCAATATTTTGCCAATTGACATCTGTCATGCCGCCTGTGGATTACGACATGCCCCCTATGATAAAAAGTCAGAGATGAACCTACTATGCAGCAGAAATAAATCTACCATGCTCCAATCACACACATTACTAAGTCACTATCAACCGCTAGATAGGTGACACGTCTCCAATATATTTGCTATAAATAGAAGGTGTTCCCCTACAAGAAGTATCTCTCATATCATAAATACACACACTCTGATAACTTCTTACATTATCATATTCATTACTAGCATTTGCTTCTCGTCTCGATAAAATCCTCATACTGACTTGAGCGTTGGAGAACTTTTTCAGGTACCTCCACTAGCAGGCCCAATTTTCATCTCCACCTAGTTCTCCAATGAAGCTTCTTTATCAAGATTGACTCCCTTTCCGACCACCCCTATCAACCAGAAAGAACAATGGGGTTTTGTGTAAGTGTAAAAATGGAGGAGTGATTTGTGTAATTTTACTCAAATTCAGAAGGTGTTAGTATAGTTTACTCAAAAATAAATAATTTTTTATTTACCCAACACTATTAACTCACTTTTGCACTTTCCTTTGGATGAATCACCTTATGTTTTACTCCATTTTTCCTATATAGAGATATATTATAGAAGGTTTTCTTATTCTTAAATACAAGTTAATTTACAATACCTAGCTATCATTAAATAACTTATATCAAACATATTCATATTGTTTCCTAATATTTAATTACTTTCTCCATATTTCAATATTTTTTTACTCATCCATAATAATTATTACACCAATATAAGGGCATTTTTAGAACATTGACACATTTTTTTTTTATAAATTTCGAATAATAATCCCCTTTAATTTAATTTCTTAATTTATATGAAATAATCATTTATAAATAGGAAAAATAAAAATATTAGATTTTCTTTCTTAGTAACTATTTTAACTATTACAAAGGGAATGTATTATATTAATAAGATATTGATCTAGTATGGTGTAAGTGCCCACTGGATCCTAAGGTCGAAAGTTCGATTCCTGGGAGCGACATTTGTTGGAGAGGCACCCAAGAACCCCAAAATTATTAGTTCCTTACCCAAAAAGGTGAGGAGATACCCTTCATAATATAAAAAAGAATGTATTATATTGTTTTAATTTAATTAACAACTATGTCCACAATCATCCAAATTACATTAGGAATACTAGAATTATATTTAATAATGATTTAAAAAGTTTGTTATCTACTAACCTCTTAATTGTTCATCTTCTTCTCAATTTCCAACTTTGTTACCATTGACATTGTAATATTCGGAACAAAAGAACTCACATGGCTCTCTCACATAACACATGTTTCGGATTAATTTTTTTTAATGTAATAATAAGCGAAAGCAATACATTGGATTGTTAAGCTATTTATAGTTTAGCATTTAAACCTGCAATAGATAAATCTTGTAAATTTTCAATGTCCAACAAATAAATTATTTCCCTTAGTTGACTATTCCCCTTTAGAAAAACTACACTTAGACATCTAATATGCCATCATGCTTCCATCTTTAAGATCCAATCTCACATGGTTTGTGCCAAAGTTGCATTAGACTTATTAAACAATGACTACATAATGGACAAGACTCTCTTATTTAGTGAGGAAAGTAGGGTATCATCCTTACTTATAAGGAGTGATTGTTTCATAGATTTAAACTTGTGATTACTAAAGAATAAATTTAATGTTGGACTCCTTATTCATCAAGAATGTAATATATATATATATACTACAAGTGTAAAGATTTATATATGTTGAATATATGATATAATGATAGTGAAAAAACTCTTATACTTTTGGTGCATACATTTGTTTCCATGCACCATATCTATTTAGATTATTTTTTTGAAAAAATTAATAATAATTAAACATGAAAAGTAAATAACACAATAACAATATATAAAGCTCATATAATGTTAATACAAACATTTTTATGATAAAAAACATATTGAGATTGCAAAAGAATTACGTAAGTTATTGTTTTTAGATTTGTAATGTACTATCACTATGTCAGATATCATAATAAACAGCGGCCATTCAACAACGGAATTTTGAACGATGCTGTTGAAAATGAGGCGGAAGAACATCAACAACACATGATAAAGTAGACGCTGTCAATTTGTGTAACTTCAACATCGCTTTCTTGACAATGCGCTGTTGAACATCAATATCATTAGCGCTAGCTTGAATGATTTATTTTTAACAGCGCATTTGATAAAAAGTGTTGTTGATGTGAATATATTCAACAACGCATATTTAAGGAAGCGCTGTTGAAAATACATACACTTGCTTAATTATGCGATGTTGATGTTTTATGACTTTTTAAGCGTCCGAGAAATTAATGGTTGAGTAGTAATGCGTCTCTTTGTTTGTTAAATATTAATGGTTGAGTGGTTATGTGTTTATTGAATGGTGAAATATTAATGGTTGAATGGTTATGCATTTCTTGGTTGTTGAAATATTAATGGTCGAGTGATTGTACATCTCTTCGTTTGTTGAAATATTAATGATTGTTCATCTATAAATATTGTGGTTCATTCAATGTTCTAATTCATCAGTAAGCTAAAGTCTAAGAGTGTGTGTTTCTATAAGAGTATGTTCATGAAGATAGTAGTAAAAAAAAGAGCAATACTGCAAAGAGTGAAAAAGAGAAAAAACATCCAGATGTGTATAGAGGAGTCAAGGTTGTGTTTCTATTTCAGAATCATGTCAATGAGGTTTTTAACAAGTTTTTATTTTAGAAGGAAGGTGACTGTCATACAAGATTTGCGTGAGATGAAACAAATGAAAGTAAATAAAAAGAAAAGGGAAATCAATTATTTATTTAATTGATCTCTTTCAATTATTTTCCTTCATCATCTACAACAATTCCTAAAGTTCATTGATTTCCTTCATTTGATTTTTATGGGAAAATGACCTAGATTTTAAATTGAAATCAATGAACTATTCTACAAGATTTGTGTAGAGGAGTCGAAGAAAAAATTATAAACAAGATTATTTCCTCTTCTACTATTTTGTCTCTCTGAATGAATAATAAAACAATTATTTTGGATGTTGATTTCTGTTTTTTGTTAATTATTTGGATGATTATTCTCTTTAATATTTTTACATTGTTCCTTATTAATAAACACAATAAACAAATTATCAATACTTAATAAATACAAAAACAAATTAACAAAATGTAATGTTTAATATTTTATCCGGTTTCGTTTTAATAAACACAATTATATAGTAATAATCTACTTCATGTTAATTTAAGTAAAGTCATGTTGTATAAATATTTTCCAGTTATGTAAAATGTTAATTTAATAGCGCATAACTACGAATACGCTGTTAATTTGGAAAGTGAGTTTAGTTTAACAGTGCATAATTACGACTGCGCTGTCAATTAGATTCTATTCAACAACGCATAATTCAGATAGCGCTGTCAATTAGATTCTAATCAACATCGCTACATCTCGGTAGCGTTGTTGACGTGTTAATGAAAATAAGTAGTAAACAGCTGAATACGCAACAACAACACAATCCTTTATATGCGCTATTGAAGATGTTGATACAACAACGCTACGTTAAATATGCACCATGGAAGAGGTCGTGTTCATAAAATGAGTATTGTACAGTTGGATACACAACAACAGCGCAATCGTTAATATGCACTGTTGAAGATGTCAATACAACAATGCTACCATTAATATGCGTTGTTGAAGAGGTCAATACAACAACGCTATAGTTAATATGCGTTGTTAAATGGTTACTCTATTTTAAATATCTAAAACATGAATCGTTTCTTCTACGCTCTCAAACTTACTCGAAAAGAAATCCTCACACTCTCAGCAAACCCTCATACTGTCATAATAACATCCCTATTTTTAGGTCTAGGAACAAGTTCCCAAACTTCGTTTCTCTCAAACTGGTTTAATTCTTCATGCATAACAAGAATCAAGTGTTCATCCTCAATTGCTTCATCAATCTTAGAGGGTTCGATTTGAGAGACGAAGGCCATGTTAAGACAAGCTTTATCAAGCATTCGTCGGGTTGTGATCCCTGTATTTAATTCAGTAATAATATTGTCAATTGGATGGTACCGATGAGTTCTCCACTCTTTTGGTAAATCTTGAATATGCTCCTCTTGAATGATAGGTTATTATTCATTTTCAATTGCTCAGTCAGTTGTAGATTCAATAATAGAAATTTTATTTGAAGAAGAACTTGACAGTTCCTCCTCATCAGGAGTTATCACATCTTTTATCTCAGCATTGGTTTCATCAAAAGATACATGAGCGGATTCTTCCATGGCTTGTGTTTTTTTATTAAAAATTCTGTAAGCTTTACTCGTAAGAGAGTAGCCTAGGAAGATGCATTCATCTACGTTTACATCAAATTTTCCCAAGTTATCCTTTCCATTATTTAAAACAAAACATTTACAACCAAATACATGCAAATGAAAAATGTTTGGTTTTCTAACCATTAAGCAAAAAATGAAGGTATCAATAACTAACTATGTTTCTTACCTTTTTTCAGAGAGGATTCAGTCTAGGTGTTTCTGAAACATGCAAAACAAAAAAAATTAAAATGATGATTATTTGAATAAAAAATGTATAAGTAAAATAAGAGATGCATAAGAGAAAATTATCCTGCAAAAATATTTTAAGGGAGAAACAAACTACAAAGAAAGAGAAAAGATGATAAAAATAAGATAAGAAGTTAAATATATTAATAACAAAAATAAATGTAATATTGTAAATGAATGTATATATGGAGATTGAGTAAGATACCCTTGCTTGTCAGACACTAAGGAAGAGAAATGTTGAAAGAACAAATCTACAAAATAATATAATCAGTGAGAACACATCTACAAAATAAGGAAATCAATGGAAAAATAATAAGAGGGTGACACGTGATAAATAATAAGGTGGTATGAGTTTTTTATGTTATATAGTAAATAGAGGTGAATGTATATATAAATGGAGATTGTGTACATATCATAGGTTGTTTTGAAGGTTTAGTCTTCCTTGAGGAAGAAACATTTGCTTATCAGATGCTAATGAAGAGAAATGTTGGAAGAACATATCTACAAAATAATGAAATGGGTGAGAACACATCTACAAAATAAAGAAATCAATGGAAAAATAACCAAAAATCAATGATAAAAATAAGAATATATCTAAAAAATAAAAACATATCTACAAAATAAACAAAAAAGTCAATGAAAAATATATTTTAAACATTAGATTTACAAAATAAGAATAAATCTACAAAACAAATAAAAAAATGCACTTTAAAGAGGATTGAAAGAGAAATAAAATAATGAAATCAGTCAGAACATATTTACATATGATTAACATGAAACCATGTAGGAGGAAAAAAATGAAGGAAAATATAACATATGACAAATAATAAGATTGTAGAAGTTTGTTTTTTTTTGTTATAGAGTAAATATTAAATAGATGTAAGTTACTCTCTACATGATACAAAGTTACAAACTCCCAACAATTATGCTCTTATTAATGCATCACTCGTACACGTGGCTTCAACGAAAAATCATTGGGAGCATCATCCAAGCGGGTCCCACCCCTCACGAGAAACACCCTCCAAAATAAACGGTCGAAAACAATCATCACGCCACGTGTACGGCCACTGGTTGAGTATGTATTCCACAGCGTAAGAAAACCCCACAAACGTTAAAGAAAAAAGCATAGAATAGAAGGGGTTCCAAGTTGTGAAGTGAAGAGGAACAAGGTTCATGAAGAATCAACGAATCTCTTGAAGTTAGAAGAGATTAGAGAGGTGAAGTGTTTCTGGGTTTTCCTCAGATTTCTTCTTTGTATTGAAGGTATTTCAAAGTTTTCAACTTGGCATTGCTTTATTTGCATTGTGTTGTACTTTCTCTTTGTACTTGAATCTCAGATTGGGAAAAAATGCAGTATCTTTTCTTGATTTTTCTCATTTCTATGGAAAACTTAGTTTTTTATTTATTTTTGTGTTGAACCATTGTGTTAGATTTGTGTATTTAGAAAGAAAAAAAAATTAAATTTTTAGAGTGGTTCACTAGTTTTCTTTGGTTGAAAGCATCTTTTTAGGTGGAGTACTTGGTCATATTTTGTTGAATTTGAGAGTTTTCCTTAAATTGGTGTTTGTTGAATGAATGTAATATCTACGCACTGTCAATGGTAGATAATGCAGTGACAATGTATAAAATTCATACACTGTCATACATCTTTTTCTCTTGTTGAATATCAAATTGGAGCTGTGGGCATAACAATAACTGAGCCTTAGTTCCACTAGGTGGGGTCTATAAAAAAATGGAAGAGGTTTATTTTATTATAATTATCCTCAAATTGTTTTGTTATGTGAGATTATTGGTCTTTCACTGTTGATTATTGTGAGTATTGGTGAGTTGGTATTTAAATAAATGCGTTTGTTTGTTGTGTTTTGTTGAAATGGTGGATATACATGACAACTATGTTGATTGCAATTGTCTCTGGATTCTTGTTGAAATTGGAATGCGTTTTTTTCTTTACTCCCATCAAATATAAAACTCAGCCAAATTATTCTGCTACTAAATTGTAAAATGAACAAACATTTTTTGTTTGTGTGGCAACTCTTTGATGAATTTGTTGTTTCTGTGCTGTGAAAGAATGAACAAACCGGACTCTATCAGGTTATATGAGGTAGATGATTACGTTACTTAAAGAAGAAGCATAGTTTAGAAGTTTCCACTGCTTACTTTTTTTGAGCTAAGTAACCTATTATCATTAATCTAAAATTTGAAAATTTCAAGTTATTCGAAAGAAACATGCAAATCGAAGCTTGTATTCCTTTGTTCAACACTTAAATACATGAAATACTGTAGTCTTATGCTCTATAATAAAGTGTTTCTGTAAAAATTATAAATCTAATTAATTTTGTAAGTAAATGTCTTGCGGAAGTACATAAAATGGATTGATTTATGTACTTGATTTATTATTGGGAAACACTGGTCCTTGAAATTAATTTAAGTAGCCAAAACTTGACAGGTTGGCCGTGATTTATGCTGCACTCGAATTTGCTTATTGCCCAGATGCCATTTACTTGGGCTTTAGGTGATCATATTCTGATTAGCGGTTTAGGGTGAAACTGGACATGAGTATATTGGTAGGGATATGCTCGAACCACGCGAATCTGATATACCTGTCCTGTTTCTGGTCCTGGTTGTACTTCCGTTGGTTGCTTACATCTTGCTTGGAAAATGGAGTGATACTACTAAGAAGAGAGATAAGATAACTTTGCTTGCTCAATTGGCTGCTGAAGAAGCTTTGAGATCAGAAGAGATGGCCGTTCCTGATGTAATTCATCCAGTTTCTTCTTTGAAGAGTGAACTTCCTCTCTGTGCCAGGTGCTCTGCTCCAGCGAAAACTCGATGCTCCAGATGCAAGTGTGTCAGATATTGGTAATTCTTTTTGTTGAATTTATAGGGTCGGTCTAGATATCGAATGAAAATAAGGAATGCTCAAAATAGTAGCTTTGTATCGATAATATTGTGAATGATGATGTGATAATAATATGATACAAATAACCCTTATTTATACTAATATTAGACTTCTAAGAGAAAGAAATTATAAAATACAAAATAAAGTAATCTTAATTCTAAGAGACTTAAACAAATCTAAGATATAATCATCATAATATTAGATATTCTCTCTATATAAGTATCCTGTAGAAGTTCTCTATAAGATAATCTAATATATTAACTTTCATATATTCTAACACTTTTAAGTAATTTTAGCTGCTAATCGTTTTTCTTCTTCGCCTATCAGTTTTTTAGGTAGATGTATGTTGAAACTTGCTTTGAATACTTATAACAGTATCTGCCGAAGGGAAAATGTCTTAAAGCTAGTTTTATTATGGATTGCCAACTGAGCAGTACACAACCCTAGGAATTTTGCTCAATTAGTTCTCAAATAGGTAACGTGAAGAAACTGATGGCTATCAAATTAGTTCTTCGCTAAAGAAATATGCTCAAATAGGTTTTAGATCTTCTTGCTCTTGGCAATTGCTAATTTAGTACCTTTCTTTCCTAATCTAATCTGCTTCTAAAGGTTTTATTTCTCCATGATGGCCATGCTCCTATCTTATATGTATGATTTTTTTCGACATTGTTGATGAAAATGTTCTGTTTGACTTCGGATTATTTTTCAAAATTTGAGCTGTAAGTGGTTTGCAGCTCTGGGAATTGTCAAATAATTCATTGGAGGCAAATTCACAAGCATGAATGCAAGCTACTGGAAACTGATAAATCAAGCTCGTTTCCTCTGCCTGTTTCAGTTGACGAATATAGTCACGGGAGTGATTTTTATGACCATTTGAACAGCCAGTTATTTGGTCATAATTCGAAGTTGACTTTAAGGGAGAGTGCACCTCTGGATAATTTGATTCACCCTCTAACTGGCCTTGATGCTTCTGCTACAGCAGATTTTTCCTTATTAAATTACTCTGAAGTCTCGACTTTTGAGAGAAGAACTTCCTTTAAATCCAAGCGAGGAACACAAGGAAGAGACAATGAGTCTATATGTGAATCTTCTGAATCTAATAAGGCTACCGGTTCTCCCTCTTCAAGCGTGGTATCAAAGGAGGTATTTATGAGAAAGGTTTACTTTGATATACAAGTGGCATGTATTTATTATAAACTAACAAACATTATATCCCGGGGAATGATGCTAATTGCTAAACTGTTGCTGCAGTCAAGGAATAATGACTATTCTGTATCGGAGGACGACATTTCAAAGAAGGTCAATGCCAGTGGCAGTGGTGTTTACTTTTACGGACAAGATGGTTCAAGAAGCACAATCGTAGAGGGCGGTAACTATCAAAGTCAGTATGGAAATGCGTTTATACCGCGAAACAACGACGGATGGTCAAGTGTGTCAATTGAAGGAAACACTGATGAAAATGCATATGAATGTGACACAGACATCCTTACAAATGGAGGAAATGCAGTCAAAAGTGGAAATTGTAATTATGATGGAGCAGCACAGTACAAATGCTCTATTGAAATGGCAGTTAAAGGAGGTGTGAAAGCTAAAAAGTATTCACACCCTTCCAAGATCAGAAGTTCTAAATCGCCAAAGTCGACACCAAAATTTTTAACAGACTTTTGTTGCCCAGAAATAGAGAAAAAAGGGAAAATTGCAGATGAACCAAGTTAGTATGGAAGATCAAATCTATTTTCCTCCATATTTATTATGTATTTGTACTTATCTTAATGTCAATGATTCCTATGATTTTAGTTTACTTTTAATTCTATGATAAGCTATTATTTATTTGTCGTCAGAATTCTTGTCTTCATTGTGCAGAAGTCTCTGAAATCAGAGATACTATCTCTTTACATGGTACCAATGGGGATGCAAGCACAGGATTTATGAAAATGATGGGCTTGAGGAAATCGATAAAACTTACAACACCAGTTTCCGCAGAAGGTAGTGGAGTAAGGTTTAAGAAGACGAAGAAGATGAAGGTTGGTTTCATGCAGATGCGTACAAATTTAACTTTCCTCTCCTAATTGAAAAGGAGATATCTCCACAAGTTAGATACTGAATGATGCCCTTACTAACTAATTGTTGTCTTGATCATGTCTCAGATGTTGTTTCCTTATGAGGAGTTTGTAAAGATTTTTCAGAGTGAAGTCTTTGGCTTATGTCCCAGGGGCCTTTTAAACTGTGGGAACAGGTAATACTAGCATGATCCACTGCATGTTAGAATTGTGATAAAATACAAAGAAATGTTGATTATTTTTTTTGAAAAATTAACGAGTATTAACTGTTATTGAGTTGTGTTGTACATTGAAAACAAAAAAGGACAGCACAGTGCACGAGACTCCCACCTCAAAAAAACAACTAGCAATATATTGTTCTATAGCTTTTCAATGACGGCCAAATTCTTTGCATTATGATTGACTAAACACTAAAGGGGTCAAAATTATACATTTTATCGTAGAACTTGAGTGTTGGATGTGAAAGAAGCTTTGAAAAGGATAGAGAATGAGAAAGTGGTTGGACCAGAAAATATACCTATTGAGGCCTAGAAGGTTTTAGGAAATCAAGACATTAGTTGGCTTACAAAGTTGTTTAATGAGATTATGAGGTCTAAGAAGATGCCAATCGAGTGGAGGAGAAACATTTTAATCCCTATTTATAAGAACAAGAGAGGTATATGAAATTGAGCGAACTATAGGGGGATCAAGCTCATGTGCCATACTATGAGACTATGTGAGATGATAATTAAGCGAAGGTTGAGACAAAAGACACATATTACTGAATATTGGTTTGGTTTAATGTCGGGGAGGTCGACCATGAAGGCTATATACTTGCTACAAATATTGATAGAGAGATACTGAAGGAATCACATAGATTTACACATGGTTTTCATTGATTTGGAGAAGGCGTATGATTAGGTGCTTTGATGCTGACAGCATTCATACCGAATCAACCCACAATGCAACCACATTTAATTTAAAACCTTGGTTATCCTTTATACTGTTTTCCAATGTTTATCACCTGCACAATTGTGCTTTGATGCGGCCAATGTTGTGGTCACATCATGGTAACTCTGAGAAAAGATGTTTGTTTAAAATTGCAGTGAGCCCTGTTATCACTTGTGAATACAATGTTAGGATGGAATTCCTAACAAGGGATAAGACCAGATTCGAGATGGTGGATCTCCAGAAAACTTGGGAGAAAAAGCTAAGAAAACTAATAAAATCATTTGACTGATTTCATTGATTGATTGATAGCATAAAAGGTACAATGCGTATATATAAGATAAACCCGAAATTACTAGTAAGATCAACCCTGAAGTGACATGATCACATAAGCTAGGAATGATCTAGAAACTAAATATTAATAAACTATTTAATTACATAAAGACTATCCCAACCCTTTTCTATTGGGCCTAAATATTAGCAACCAATCATACAACTATTGAAAATCTATCCCTCATTCCATTTTATTATAATCTGAATCATTGTTAGTTTTTCTATCTCTTTATTTTGCAGTTGCTATGCCAATGCTGTCTTGCAGTGCTTAACTTCTACAAAGCCTCTTGTTGTCTATTTGTTTTGCCGATCACATTCAAAATTCTGTATTTCCATTCCCTCTCCATCTTTTCGCTGAAACATGAGTGTCAAAGTTCAATTTGCTTTCAAGACATATTTTTACAATTATCTTCTTTTAATTCTTATATTTTTATTGAGTGCCAGGTTGTGCTAGAGATTGGTGTCTCATGTGCGAGTTAGAGCAACACATAATGACTTTGAGAGAAAATGGGGTTCCTCAATCTCTTAGTCGGATACTTTGGCATATGCGGAGCATTAATTGCCACATGGGTGATGGAAGTCAGGAAGATGCACATGAATTTTTAAGGTCTTCTGAGATTATTTTGCTAATTTCTCTTTGGAATTATCAGGATTGTTTATTACTATTTTTCTTTTTCAGTTCTTAAAACCTGTACTGAATACATTTACCCTCCCTAAACCCCATTGGTTGAGGGTAAAGTTGAAATACATTTACCCTCACAAACGGAGAGATTGTTTTCAAGATTTGTTTCTGCGATCTCTTGGCCACTAAGCAATAACCTTGCCGTTGTACCAAGGCTCACCCTCTGAATTTATAAAACAATAAAGTTAAAATTTGTGTTTGGCTGGTATATTTCTTAAACAACTTTTTTGAAACACTAAAATAAGAATGTTTGGTGAAATTCTAGGTAGTTGATTGTGGAAGGTGGCTGACCCCAAAAACACTATAGCGGCATAGCCGCTACAACTACGAAAAAATATAGAAGTAATGAAGCCATGATTTTGGGAGTGGGTGTGGCAATGGGAGGTTGAGATGAGGCCATGATTGAGGGAAGTTTAGAGAAAGAAGTGGGTATGTGCAGCAGGAATAATTCTTCAACAGAGAGGAGTAGTTCTGCAGAATTGGAGTAATGAAGCAGAGAAAGAAGTGGAAGAGTTTTAAATAAGAGAAAGAAGTGGAAGAGTTTTAAATAAGGGAAAGAAGTGGAAAGAGTTTTCACGTTACAGCACATGTTTTAAATGAAGGAAATATGTGGAACTTTTTTATATAAAAAACCCTAAGAAACTAATACTAGCCATTAAACAATAAGGGCAAAAAAAACGTTTCTCATTTAAAAATTAGGGCAAAAAAAACGTTTCTCATTTAAAAATTAGGGTTTAACTTACCTTCATCATGTAGTGGGTTCTGGACTGCGAAATGGAGCGGAAACTGGAGTTCAACTCGACTTGCAATAGCTGCAACGGCAAGCTGCATCGCTATTAGCTGTTTCGTCATGAGGAGGGGCTGACAACCTCCGCAACACAACTATCGTGTGCGATTGACTACATAGGTGAAATTCATTAGTTTTAGTTCTAGTGGAGATATTGAAGAGTCAAAATTGGTTTTGTACATGGCAAAGAACAAGAATTACCAAACTGCCATTAAGAGAACATCTTAATTACAACACTGAAAATGTCTTTTACCTGACTTTCTTATTCTTTAAACAGTGTCATGCCCGAGTATACACCTGCTGTCCTACAAGTTGTGCCACTGCATGTGCCATCAACTGTGATTGGTCAGAAAAATAATTAATTATTAATTTTTTAACTTCAATAAATTTTTTCAACCAATGACAGGTTAGTGGTATATGCAGTGGCACAACTTGTGGGACAACAGATGTGCTCCTGTCATGCCCTATACTTTTAAAAACTAGGAGGAGAAAACACTACAAACGATATGTATTGGTCTTTTAAAGGCAAAACTGTTCTTTAAAACAGAAACCAAACATGCTGCAAATTTTAGAGATACCCGGTTTTCCTTCTGAACATCTCTCTCTCATATTAGTTTCCTTTATAATCTTTTCTAATTCTATACTGAAAGTCCGAAATATTGTTGAGAACTTGAGATTGTATAAAACTTATGCTTTGTCATTATTAAATTAAACTTGTTTATGTAGGCTTCTAATTACATCAATGCAATCTATATGCTTGGAGGGACTTGGTGGTGAGAAAAAGGTTGATCCTAGACTACAGGAGACAACTTTCATACAACATACTTTTGGTGGTCGACTTCAATCCAAGGTATGTATCACGTGTTTCCTTTTCTTCTCTTATATTTCCCTTTTCTCCTTTGGGCTTTAAAGTCTTTGATATTAGTGCTACTATTCTTTTATTTTTATAGTTAATTTTGCATTTAGAGGGTGAGGCTTGGCGCTACGGTAAGGTTGTTTGTCTTGTGACTTGGAAGTCATGAGTTCAAATCCTGGAAACAGTTTGTTCGCTCGTGATGGTAAGGCTGCATACGTCTACCCTCCCCAGACTCCACTAGGTGGGATCCTCGTGTACTGGCCGCCTTGATAGTTAATTTTGCATTTGTTTGACGGCATAGTGAAATTTAATATCACAGGTTAAGTGTTTAAATTGCAATCACGAGTCTGAAAGGTATGAGAACATTATGGACCTTACATTGGAGATATTGGGTTGGGTTGAGTCGCTGGAAGATGCACTAGCTCAGTTTACTTCCCCTGAAGACTTGGATGGTGAAAATATGTATAGATGTGGAAGGTTTGATGATCTTTTCCTGTATTTATCTTTCACAATTATATGTGGTTTAGTTATAATAAAAAGATATGTGAAAAAGAGAAAAACAAAGGAAGATTTTAAGGTTTTCACTTCTAATTGAGAAATTATCTCTATACGTTTTGAACTAGGTGCACTTCATATGTTCGAGCAAGAAAGCAATTGAGCATACACGAGGCCCCTAACATCCTCACTGTTGTTTTGAAGAGATTTCAGGTATCTTGTTTTTTTGTTCTCTATTCTGCTTTGCGGTTCTTCTGTTGCTAAGCTTGATTTTGTTACTTGTCTTGCTAGTTGTTCTTATTGGTATTTATGACTGGGTGTTAACTATTGGCAGAGGACATGAATTGAGTTTTAAATATTTAGCTAGATGTTGATGTTGTCGAGTGCTTCGTCATTCAATAATGCTCTGATCGGATATTCCAATATGCTATGGTGAATGATAAAGCAAAGTTTTATAGCTTGATTTTGCCCTTGACTCGTTCTTTTGCTTCTGACATAATTACTTGAAATGTGTTATGGGTTGGTACCTGATTTGCCACTAATGATTATGTTACAAGACTTTCCATATGATGAACTTGGCATGCACTACTGCGAATCTGTGATTCACATATCACATGGTTGTTAGTGAATTGGGTAACTAGACTTCTGAGTTGGGTGCTTTTTAGGCACACTCCTAACAGATTTGTGGGATGAGGTATCTTCAATTAAATGTTACTATTAAATAACAAATAATTCTTGTCACGAGGAACTTCACACTTAATTTGGTCATCGGCAACAAATTGTGAGCTTATTTGCCTTCAGAAATTCAGTCTTTAATTATGCAATGTCAGTGTAAAGATTGAATCTAGCAAGTCTTTAATTATCTAATGTTTTTAGTTATGCGGTTTTGAAGTTGTTTTATGTTTGGATTCTATCCTTTTATATGCTTGACAATGTTTCGAATTTCTCCATTTCCATATATTGACCCATTGGAATATCTTGTTTCTGGTTGTGCATCATCAGGAAGGAAGATATGGAAAAATTAACAAGTGCATAACTTTTCCTGAGATGTTGGATATGATCCCATTTATGACTGGGACGGGTGATATTCCTCCACTTTACATGCTTTATGCTGTCGTTGTGCACCTCGACACGCAAAATGCATCTTTCTCTGGACATTATATTTCGTATGTGAAAGATCTGCAAGGCAATTGGTACAGGGTAGATGATACTGAGGTAATTTGTTACCTTGTTTGCATTCTTTGTATGTAATTTCCTAAGTGGTAATCTACTTTTTATGTAACCGTTTTTGTTGCTTAGTATTTTGTATTCACATCATATATATTTTGTGGAGATTAAAATTTAGGAGAGGAACCCTCACGAATAAGTTGAATTAAGACGTAATCAAAGCAATCAGACGAACTTGTGACTATTAATACTTTGCTACAAGTTTGTGTCTACTAGGTACCAAAGCTTCATAACTTCTCAATTTGGAATTACAAATTATGTCATTTGGCGGCCGCAGGGTTAGATTCTGTGGCATAGCACATTTTCTAGCTGCTTAATTTCTCTTTTATAATAAGCACACTAGACTGGATAAGATTAGGAACAAATACATTAGACTATTAGAAAGAAAGTTGAGGTAACATCTACTATAAAAAAGATGGTAACCTTGCCTTAGGTGGCTCGGTTATGTGTGGAATGTGGAGAAGATCTGTAGACCTGATAATTTTCCGAGAGTAAATCAGATGGAGTGTAGCCCAATCATAGATGTTGGGGGAGACCAAGTATAACTGTAGTCAGAAGTCAGAATCATTACGATGGATTTAGATGTCAATGGTTTGTCACATAATTTATGATAAAACATTATGGTATCGTTTGATACAAATAGTTAACCTCACCTAGCTGGAAAAATCTTGGTTGTTGTTAATAATAAGCCAAATAGTGACTTTTTTATGTATCTACTTTATGAGATGATTGGTTTAAATGGGCATGGGCTTTGTGAACCAAAATATGAGATGTTTGACTGTGTTTCCATTGGAAAATCAGTTTTAAGTAATGCATCATAAATCACCTGTAGAGGAAACATTTCTCAGAATATTAGAGGTCACATTATCTTATATTGACTTGGTAGAATTTCATCCCTAGATATTCAGTTAGCAGAATTTCATTTGTTGAGTATTGGTAACTGTAGAGGAAGTCTTCAATGCCCCAAACTCCTTCTAAGTTATGTGTGCATTGTTGACCATTAACATGTACCACACCTTGACCTGTTTAGTCGCATTTTGACTTTTAACCTTGTATTAGTTCTTTCTTCACTTTCGCCCAAATAGTTGAAAGGACAATTTTGTCCCTGCATATTAGATGAATCTGTTATTCTTTTTCACTTTTGACCCAAAAATGATCTACAACAGCCTGATTTTGCGGGGGCGATTTCCACCATCGATTCCAGTCCTCATTCTTCATTATTACCACATCCATGCCAGCTGCTTCATGGCATCATGCTTCACCATTGCCATCTACAACTTTATTTTGCTTCCACCTAAAACCATAAATAGCCTTACACATAGTAATTACACAGAAACAAAATGAATTACTTCAATAATCATTGCCAACACACAAATATACTTCACAACCACAAGGGGGAAGTTCAAATGCTCACTGCAACTTCCTTTCAAATTTCCAAAATATTATTCATCAATGATTGAACCATTTCATGGTTTTTTTATCAGCACCATTTCATGGTTAATTTCATGCTTATTTTAACTTTCTTTTTTAAACATTAATATTAATTATCATAAACGTCAAATTAACCATGAATGCCTAAAGGGTGCTGTTTCTATTTTATAAGCAAATGACTTTGTTTACTAGATGGCCCAATTGATAAATGTTCTTTGCTGGGGCACTGAAGAGAAAGGCTGTCTCGGTTGCCTAAACAAGTTCTAGCGGTCGGGATGGAATAAAACGGAATACACGGCTAACGTGCCACAGTGCATGCCTTACAAGGAGTTTGAGGCATTGAAGAACGAGTCGTAACTCTTCCTTGTTAAGTTACAAATTGGAATGCAAGGCTTGCACTTGCACTAGCATTTCAAGATTGGTACATTAAGAGAATAGTCGTTCTTTCCTTCTCATATCTGCATTAGATTGGTTTTCACAAATTTAAGGCATGTCTGCACAGAATACCCTCCTCAAACCCACTATGTGGGAGCCTTGTACACTGGGTCAACCTTTTATGTTATGCATGTGGGAACTTTTGACAAATTCCTTCAGCTTGACGAGGAAGTGTTTCAGTTTTGGCATGACTATGTTAAGTGATTAGACGAACTGTCGAACTCTCAAGAGTGAAACTATAAATGATTTATTTTAGCTTTAATGGGATTGAAATTGTTAATTATGATCACATTTTCCATAATTGATGTGACTCTGACCTTTGGGTTTGTTTGGTATTTTATCACTCTTTTTGCATTCAATTTCTTGTTATTTTCCCCCAATGGTTATGTCTTGTTAACATGACTTCCAAGTTCCAGGCTATAGGTAAATGAACACATGACTCAAACATTTTTTTAGTCATATTATTCACATCTCTTAAACTTGGATAGACAGCTATTTACAGCAGGTGCATACTCTAATTTTTATTCTAATTACTGAAGATATCAACTACTATCAACAACTAAGCAAGGAATATCTAAGTATCAATACATACTAATAATCTGCTTGAATTTTTCTAGTTTCATTGGGTTTTAATTCCTCAGATTTTGCTTTATCAACAGGTTCAACCAGTGCTAATTGATCAGGTGATGTCAGAAGGAGCCTATATCTTATTCTACTTGAGGTAAAGATTTAATTGCTTTTACAGTTGTTTGTCTTCAAACATCTTCGATTAAAACAGCTTTTGCTTACTTATCGTTCTACGATGATCCACATTTTCACTTATTCTTCATGAATACCATATCCGATCCATTTTTGCGGTTAGCATCTAGGAAACCGTAATCTTCATCCCTTCTTTATAGATGGCAGTGTATATTTATATTTTGCATGCTGTATATATGCTTTCCTTAGGTCTTGCCCCCGTCCTCCGGTAGAACTTACCAGGAAAGCCATGAATCAATCAGTTCCCGGATCTTCAAAACACTACCCAGTGGAAGTGCAGAAGCGTCCTAAATCAGGACATCGACATGAAAGTGACTTTGTTGTTCACGAACCTTCACCAATTGCCACCAGTCCTACACACCTCAGTGACATCTATAACAGCGACTACCTTAGAAGAAGTGCTGCCAATAGAAACGTCCTGCCATTTACACAAACATATGCCCAAAACAGCCATCACGAGTTTTCAGACGCTGCGTCAAGTGACCGGTCGCTTTTCACAAGCTCAGATGAGGCTTCTTTCACAACTGAGAGTACCAGGGACTCCTTCAGTACTGTTGACTATGGTGATTCTTGCAATATGGACACAATTTCATCTATCTTCAATTATTCCAGACAAAAATCCTACAACAAATTTTCACTTAGTAGGCCACTTACCAGGTTCTTCCCTCAAAAGGGTCATATTGAAAGAGTACAAAGAATTGATCAAGAGTCTAAAAAAGCCACTCATTCTTCACTTTAACATCCATCAAATGGTAATGGTGGCATTTATGTACATTATGGAAGCAACCCTCTCAGTGGTATTACCTCAATGTGAACTATATAGTTATACATTTTGGAATCCTAACTGGTTAAACTGATGATTTAGGATGGATTAGGTGCCTCAAAGTTTTCAATATTTAGTTGATTGAGGCATATAGTTCTGTTAAGCAAAAATGTATTTTTACTTTTGTTTATCTATAATTGTAAAGATGACTGCAATGTTCCTTTGGTATTATCTATTAATTTAATCCATGAAAGCCCTTTCCTTATACAAGTACTATTGTACTTTTCCTTCTGATTTACATTTTGAATGCTTTATTATCATAAAGAATATATTGTTTTAATGAGATACCTTGATTTTTATCTATAGGTAGTAGTTTATGACACTGAATTTATTGGATTCCACCATTCAAAACATTATTTTTCAAACTCCAAAATAAAGGTGGAAATTAGTAGAGTTGAATTTGTTCAAGTGAACTAATTAAGGATTGGCTCAAATGGAGTTCAATCAATTATGAACTATGTTTTCAACTCAAGTTTGACTCAATTAAAGTTTATGAACTTTTGAACAAATTAACAAACTCGAATTTATGTCACTCTTCAACATAAATTTAAAGACTTACAAAAAGTCTTGATGGGTTATACATATACAAATAGAAAAAATTTGTAAATTTTAATAATAAAGAATTGAAAACAATATAATTGAAATTTATTTGAATTGTTAAAATTAAAAGATGAATACATATGACTTTAAGTATATGACTTTAAGTATTTATGTAACTGTTAAGTAACTTTTACTGTTAATTTTCAATAAATTTTTTCAACCAATGACAGGTTAGTGGTATATGCAGTGGCACAACTTGTGGGACAACAGATGTGCTCCTGTCATGCCCTATACTTTTAAAAACTAGGAGGAGAAAACACTACAAACGATATGTATTGGTCTTTTAAAGGCAAAACTGTTCTTTAAAACAGAAACCAAACATGCTGCAAATTTTAGAGATACCCGGTTTTCCTTCTGAACATCTCTCTCTCATATTAGTTTCCTTTATAATCTTTTCTAATTCTATACTGAAAGTCCGAAATATTGTTGAGAACTTGAGATTGTATAAAACTTATGCTTTGTCATTATTAAATTAAACTTGTTTATGTAGGCTTCTAATTACATCAATGCAATCTATATGCTTGGAGGGACTTGGTGGTGAGAAAAAGGTTGATCCTAGACTACAGGAGACAACTTTCATACAACATACTTTTGGTGGTCGACTTCAATCCAAGGTATGTATCACGTGTTTCCTTTTCTTCTCTTATATTTCCCTTTTCTCCTTTGGGCTTTAAAGTCTTTGATATTAGTGCTACTATTCTTTTATTTTTATAGTTAATTTTGCATTTAGAGGGTGAGGCTTGGCGCTACGGTAAGGTTGTTTGTCTTGTGACTTGGAAGTCATGAGTTCAAATCCTGGAAACAGTTTGTTCGCTCGTGATGGTAAGGCTGCATACGTCTACCCTCCCCAGACTCCACTAGGTGGGATCCTCGTGTACTGGCCGCCTTGATAGTTAATTTTGCATTTGTTTGACGGCATAGTGAAATTTAATATCACAGGTTAAGTGTTTAAATTGCAATCACGAGTCTGAAAGGTATGAGAACATTATGGACCTTACATTGGAGATATTGGGTTGGGTTGAGTCGCTGGAAGATGCACTAGCTCAGTTTACTTCCCCTGAAGACTTGGATGGTGAAAATATGTATAGATGTGGAAGGTTTGATGATCTTTTCCTGTATTTATCTTTCACAATTATATGTGGTTTAGTTATAATAAAAAGATATGTGAAAAAGAGAAAAACAAAGGAAGATTTTAAGGTTTTCACTTCTAATTGAGAAATTATCTCTATACGTTTTGAACTAGGTGCACTTCATATGTTCGAGCAAGAAAGCAATTGAGCATACACGAGGCCCCTAACATCCTCACTGTTGTTTTGAAGAGATTTCAGGTATCTTGTTTTTTTGTTCTCTATTCTGCTTTGCGGTTCTTCTGTTGCTAAGCTTGATTTTGTTACTTGTCTTGCTAGTTGTTCTTATTGGTATTTATGACTGGGTGTTAACTATTGGCAGAGGACATGAATTGAGTTTTAAATATTTAGCTAGATGTTGATGTTGTCGAGTGCTTCGTCATTCAATAATGCTCTGATCGGATATTCCAATATGCTATGGTGAATGATAAAGCAAAGTTTTATAGCTTGATTTTGCCCTTGACTCGTTCTTTTGCTTCTGACATAATTACTTGAAATGTGTTATGGGTTGGTACCTGATTTGCCACTAATGATTATGTTACAAGACTTTCCATATGATGAACTTGGCATGCACTACTGCGAATCTGTGATTCACATATCACATGGTTGTTAGTGAATTGGGTAACTAGACTTCTGAGTTGGGTGCTTTTTAGGCACACTCCTAACAGATTTGTGGGATGAGGTATCTTCAATTAAATGTTACTATTAAATAACAAATAATTCTTGTCACGAGGAACTTCACACTTAATTTGGTCATCGGCAACAAATTGTGAGCTTATTTGCCTTCAGAAATTCAGTCTTTAATTATGCAATGTCAGTGTAAAGATTGAATCTAGCAAGTCTTTAATTATCTAATGTTTTTAGTTATGCGGTTTTGAAGTTGTTTTATGTTTGGATTCTATCCTTTTATATGCTTGACAATGTTTCGAATTTCTCCATTTCCATATATTGACCCATTGGAATATCTTGTTTCTGGTTGTGCATCATCAGGAAGGAAGATATGGAAAAATTAACAAGTGCATAACTTTTCCTGAGATGTTGGATATGATCCCATTTATGACTGGGACGGGTGATATTCCTCCACTTTACATGCTTTATGCTGTCGTTGTGCACCTCGACACGCAAAATGCATCTTTCTCTGGACATTATATTTCGTATGTGAAAGATCTGCAAGGCAATTGGTACAGGGTAGATGATACTGAGGTAATTTGTTACCTTGTTTGCATTCTTTGTATGTAATTTCCTAAGTGGTAATCTACTTTTTATGTAACCGTTTTTGTTGCTTAGTATTTTGTATTCACATCATATATATTTTGTGGAGATTAAAATTTAGGAGAGGAACCCTCACGAATAAGTTGAATTATTGCTTAGTATTTTGTATTCACATCATATATATTTTGTGGAGATTAAAATTTAGGAGAGGAACCCTCACGAATAAGTTGAATTAAGACGTAATCAAAGCAATCAGACGAACTTGTGACTATTAATACTTTGCTACAAGTTTGTGTCTACTAGGTACCAAAGCTTCATAACTTCTCAATTTGGAATTACAAATTATGTCATTTGGCGGCCGCAGGGTTAGATTCTGTGGCATAGCACATTTTCTAGCTGCTTAATTTCTCTTTTATAATAAGCACACTAGACTGGATAAGATTAGGAACAAATACATTAGACTATTAGAAAGAAAGTTGAGGTAACATCTACTATAAAAAAGATGGTAACCTTGCCTTAGGTGGCTCGGTTATGTGTGGAATGTGGAGAAGATCTGTAGACCTGATAATTTTCCGAGAGTAAATCAGATGGAGTGTAGCCCAATCATAGATGTTGGGGGAGACCAAGTATAACTGTAGTCAGAAGTCAGAATCATTACGATGGATTTAGATGTCAATGGTTTGTCACATAATTTATGATAAAACATTATGGTATCGTTTGATACAAATAGTTAACCTCACCTAGCTGGAAAAATCTTGGTTGTTGTTAATAATAAGCCAAATAGTGACTTTTTTATGTATCTACTTTATGAGATGATTGGTTTAAATGGGCATGGGCTTTGTGAACCAAAATATGAGATGTTTGACTGTGTTTCCATTGGAAAATCAGTTTTAAGTAATGCATCATAAATCACCTGTAGAGGAAACATTTCTCAGAATATTAGAGGTCACATTATCTTATATTGACTTGGTAGAATTTCATCCCTAGATATTCAGTTAGCAGAATTTCATTTGTTGAGTATTGGTAACTGTAGAGGAAGTCTTCAATGCCCCAAACTCCTTCTAAGTTATGTGTGCATTGTTGACCATTAACATGTACCACACCTTGACCTGTTTAGTCGCATTTTGACTTTTAACCTTGTATTAGTTCTTTCTTCACTTTCGCCCAAATAGTTGAAAGGACAATTTTGTCCCTGCATATTAGATGAATCTGTTATTCTTTTTCACTTTTGACCCAAAAATGATCTACAACAGCCTGATTTTGCGGGGGCGATTTCCACCATCGATTCCAGTCCTCATTCTTCATTATTACCACATCCATGCCAGCTGCTTCATGGCATCATGCTTCACCATTGCCATCTACAACTTTATTTTGCTTCCACCTAAAACCATAAATAGCCTTACACATAGTAATTACACAGAAACAAAATGAATTACTTCAATAATCATTGCCAACACACAAATATACTTCACAACCACAAGGGGGAAGTTCAAATGCTCACTGCAACTTCCTTTCAAATTTCCAAAATATTATTCATCAATGATTGAACCATTTCATGGTTTTTTTATCAGCACCATTTCATGGTTAATTTCATGCTTATTTTAACTTTCTTTTTTAAACATTAATATTAATTATCATAAACGTCAAATTAACCATGAATGCCTAAAGGGTGCTGTTTCTATTTTATAAGCAAATGACTTTGTTTACTAGATGGCCCAATTGATAAATGTTCTTTGCTGGGGCACTGAAGAGAAAGGCTGTCTCGGTTGCCTAAACAAGTTCTAGCGGTCGGGATGGAATAAAACGGAATACACGGCTAACGTGCCACAGTGCATGCCTTACAAGGAGTTTGAGGCATTGAAGAACGAGTCGTAACTCTTCCTTGTTAAGTTACAAATTGGAATGCAAGGCTTGCACTTGCACTAGCATTTCAAGATTGGTACATTAAGAGAATAGTCGTTCTTTCCTTCTCATATCTGCATTAGATTGGTTTTCACAAATTTAAGGCATGTCTGCACAGAATACCCTCCTCAAACCCACTATGTGGGAGCCTTGTACACTGGGTCAACCTTTTATGTTATGCATGTGGGAACTTTTGACAAATTCCTTCAGCTTGACGAGGAAGTGTTTCAGTTTTGGCATGACTATGTTAAGTGATTAGACGAACTGTCGAACTCTCAAGAGTGAAACTATAAATGATTTATTTTAGCTTTAATGGGATTGAAATTGTTAATTATGATCACATTTTCCATAATTGATGTGACTCTGACCTTTGGGTTTGTTTGGTATTTTATCACTCTTTTTGCATTCAATTTCTTGTTATTTTCCCCCAATGGTTATGTCTTGTTAACATGACTTCCAAGTTCCAGGCTATAGGTAAATGAACACATGACTCAAACATTTTTTTAGTCATATTATTCACATCTCTTAAACTTGGATAGACAGCTATTTACAGCAGGTGCATACTCTAATTTTTATTCTAATTACTGAAGATATCAACTACTATCAACAACTAAGCAAGGAATATCTAAGTATCAATACATACTAATAATCTGCTTGAATTTTTCTAGTTTCATTGGGTTTTAATTCCTCAGATTTTGCTTTATCAACAGGTTCAACCAGTGCTAATTGATCAGGTGATGTCAGAAGGAGCCTATATCTTATTCTACTTGAGGTAAAGATTTAATTGCTTTTACAGTTGTTTGTCTTCAAACATCTTCGATTAAAACAGCTTTTGCTTACTTATCGTTCTACGATGATCCACATTTTCACTTATTCTTCATGAATACCATATCCGATCCATTTTTGCGGTTAGCATCTAGGAAACCGTAATCTTCATCCCTTCTTTATAGATGGCAGTGTATATTTATATTTTGCATGCTGTATATATGCTTTCCTTAGGTCTTGCCCCCGTCCTCCGGTAGAACTTACCAGGAAAGCCATGAATCAATCAGTTCCCGGATCTTCAAAACACTACCCAGTGGAAGTGCAGAAGCGTCCTAAATCAGGACATCGACATGAAAGTGACTTTGTTGTTCACGAACCTTCACCAATTGCCACCAGTCCTACACACCTCAGTGACATCTATAACAGCGACTACCTTAGAAGAAGTGCTGCCAATAGAAACGTCCTGCCATTTACACAAACATATGCCCAAAACAGCCATCACGAGTTTTCAGACGCTGCGTCAAGTGACCGGTCGCTTTTCACAAGCTCAGATGAGGCTTCTTTCACAACTGAGAGTACCAGGGACTCCTTCAGTACTGTTGACTATGGTGATTCTTGCAATATGGACACAATTTCATCTATCTTCAATTATTCCAGACAAAAATCCTACAACAAATTTTCACTTAGTAGGCCACTTACCAGGTTCTTCCCTCAAAAGGGTCATATTGAAAGAGTACAAAGAATTGATCAAGAGTCTAAAAAAGCCACTCATTCTTCACTTTAACATCCATCAAATGGTAATGGTGGCATTTATGTACATTATGGAAGCAACCCTCTCAGTGGTATTACCTCAATGTGAACTATATAGTTATACATTTTGGAATCCTAACTGGTTAAACTGATGATTTAGGATGGATTAGGTGCCTCAAAGTTTTCAATATTTAGTTGATTGAGGCATATAGTTCTGTTAAGCAAAAATGTATTTTTACTTTTGTTTATCTATAATTGTAAAGATGACTGCAATGTTCCTTTGGTATTATCTATTAATTTAATCCATGAAAGCCCTTTCCTTATACAAGTACTATTGTACTTTTCCTTCTGATTTACATTTTGAATGCTTTATTATCATAAAGAATATATTGTTTTAATGAGATACCTTGATTTTTATCTATAGGTAGTAGTTTATGACACTGAATTTATTGGATTCCACCATTCAAAACATTATTTTTCAAACTCCAAAATAAAGGTGGAAATTAGTAGAGTTGAATTTGTTCAAGTGAACTAATTAAGGATTGGCTCAAATGGAGTTCAATCAATTATGAACTATGTTTTCAACTCAAGTTTGACTCAATTAAAGTTTATGAACTTTTGAACAAATTAACAAACTCGAATTTATGTCACTCTTCAACATAAATTTAAAGACTTACAAAAAGTCTTGATGGGTTATACATATACAAATAGAAAAAATTTGTAAATTTTAATAATAAAGAATTGAAAACAATATAATTGAAATTTATTTGAATTGTTAAAATTAAAAGATGAATACATATGACTTTAAGTATATGACTTTAAGTATTTATGTAACTGTTAAGTAACTTTTACTGTTAATTTTCTACGTATATTTGTATGACACTAAGAATTGTTCTCAGTTCAGTGTGTTAACTTTTCTGCATCAAGTTTGCATCTTTGCTACCTATATGAATTTAAGCTTTTAATTAGGGAAGGTTTGGAGGCCAGGGCAGTTAGCTGTATTCCCACACCCACGCCCCACCCACGCCCCAAGTCACATGGGGGAAACCCATCCTGCCCCCAAACCCAATCAAATCGGTTTCTTCCGATCATATATGTTATCCCACTTTTTGTACCATCAATTCTGATTGATTGAAACAAAATTATTTAAATTAAAGTTGTAATTATTAAATATTTTTCTGACCAATCATATCTCCTGACACATGGAGTGACACAAAGTTGTGGAAAACAGATGTGCTCCCCGATTTCCCCATCAATACTATGGTGGATCAGATTCAGATGGCTACCCATGGGTATGAGTGCCCTGCTTAGATAACAACTTGAACATATTATAACTAATGGATAGAACTAGACACAAATTTCACTGACATGAAAATTTAATTTCTTTTTCTTGTTCGGTATATGAATGAAACACACATCTATCATCAATATTGAAATTTAAAAATAACTATTTACAGAAAACTAATGAGATAGCAGGAGAGAATATCAAAGATCAAACACAATTTTCTTTCTTCTTTTAGGAAAAAAATGACATAAGGAGCAACCTTTTACCGGTTAGGATCACTAGTTTTCCCTTGACATCTATATATATAAATTCGTGTGAGGAGAGAATCACCACTTGATCCTTGAACATATTGGGCACATGTGAACTTGGCTCAAACTCCTGATCCAGGACTCGGCTAGCCAAATAGTTATGACAAGCCTCCTCGATTTATGAACGATAAGATGAGCACCTCGACCAAAAACTATTGCCAAGAAGCACCCTGCCCACTTGACATAGCTCGAGCTTCAGCTAAAGAGACAGCCATAGCTAGCATCATCTGCTCCTCAAAACTTTCAGGAACAATGGGATCTGTAGCACTTTGAACGCTGCCAACAATTTCGTTTGACTGTGGCAAAGAGGATGATTCGCCACCATCTTCTGCTGCAACAGAGCTTGCATAGCTAGTTCCTGTTTCAGCCACTTGTGGTCCATGGTCTATCTTCCATTCACTATGTCCGCTAGCCATGGCCACAGAATCATCTGGTGGCACCTCATTGAGGTTTTCTGTATGCGGATAACTAACCATATCTCTACCAAGCCTGTTATAATACCTTCTAGAACCTTGTAGCATGTTGGAAGATGATGTGTTTTCATTGGAGAAGCTCATAGATGACTCTTCAGCCGTTTGCTGACGTTCAGCAAGAGCTGCAATGGCACAAGCAAGACCCCCAGATGGAGATGAGGATGATCCAGTTTGTGGAGCCATGACAGTTGAAGTACTGTGATTATTGGCTATGTCTTGTCCAGGAGGAGCATCTGCAGATGATAAATACATCTGCCTCCCGTTCTGTAGTGTATGTAATTCATATATTGAGTCAATCAAAATCATCAAATAAACAGGCCATGTAAGCCAAGATAAAATAAAGCATAGAGCTAGATTGCACAATATGGTTCTTTTACCAAGAAATCTAAAGGTTGTCCAAAATCATACTATAATAAACAATGAACCTTTGGTCGTCTGAAGAGCTATTACAAGTTAACAACATGCTAACTCGTATTCAAATTTAAGGCATAAGAACTGATAATTACTTATGCATGAGTAACTTTATTTTACTTCTTCCTAAACAGATTAAGCATGACTTAACTAGTTGGGCTAGGTATATAGATGTGAGGATGTCTGTGTCTTATTATCAAGACGTCCTCTCACTACATGCTTCCATGACTATCACAATTACAAAACATCACAAGGCAAACTATAAGTGCTTCACACAGCATGAGCACATATATTGAAAGTTATTTACTTCAGTAAGTATTCATATCTGAAGTATGAACTATTCTACCTGAAAAAATGTCGAAGTTTAAATGTAAAAATATATATTTAATTTCATATCTTGGAAGAAGTATTGCACTCCTTTGGAAGGGTTTACTTATTTAATTTCATCATTGTCTTAGAGAACTAGAGCAAGATAAACTAAAAACAAACAATTTTAAATTTGATTGAACTAGAACCAACAAAAAACTTATGGTGTGGTTAAAATTTTCAAAATGAGTGTTACACCACTTTATTGCAACAGAGAGGTGATCTTCCATTTTAATGCTCAATAGCTTATAGATGAGAATATTCAAACAATTGTCATCACCTGAATGGAAAGCCAGATTGCTTCCATGACCATGATGTCCTCAAGATCGACATCAAATTCATCATCTCTGTAGTTTACATAATTGGACACAAAATATAGGGTAAGTCCAACAACTACAATTTTGCAAAATACAATACATAAAAGAAATCACACACTTATGGCCATAACCAAACACAAATATTCAACACTAGTTTATTAAGACATCAAAATAAATTGCCAAATAGAAAGAGTTGGTGCTCCGTCTATGATGCATGGATACAAATACGGGCATCAGCTACAACACTTGTACTGATAACAGGTGTATGCATGAAAGGGCCTATATAGTTCCAATACTACCAAACAAACTAAACTGTACATCTTCTGTCATCAATTGTACTGATAATTCACCTAAGAAATGATCCTCGGATGGGGGAGATCATTGCAAATTAATTAATTACTAGTAAAAAATGGACTTTTCACCATGCTTCTAAATTACGACTACCGTCACGGTTGCTGTGATACTGAGCATTGTAGCTGCTGTGATGAGGTCCGCAATTTAGAATCATGTTTACAACATATTGCATATTGAATCCTCCTTTTTATGAGGTAGTCACTGTTAACATTATGTGCATCTGTGTGACTCATCTTTTCTTGCACATCTAACCATATTCATACATATAGATAAAACTTCTAGACTAGCATCATCTCAAGATGAGCTACAGAATCAAAACCGAGGAGTCACATAATAGCTAACTTATAGACCCGAGCAACACCCAGCCTTCCATTAAATTTATGACTTATGGTCAACTTACATATGGACTAATAATGCCCTTCACAAAGTTAAACTTAGTCATGTTAAGATTGTAGAGAGTAAAATAGGTATCCCCTCACAACATTACTTGTTGAAAACACCTTCAACTACAGATACAGACGATTGACACAATTCAGTATTCAGATTAGATCAAGAAGTATATTGTGTCTCATTTTATAATGGACTTGACACCTGATGATGCAATGGAATAGTATAATCTAAAAGGCATTATTGAGAAATTTAACACACAAAACGATCAGTATGAAGCAATGCTAAATGTTCATGCGCCTTTTCAGCAATTAGACATGTTAACTCATTTTCCCCCACATTAAAAAGGGTGTCCCAGTGCACGAGGCTCCCACTTAGTGGGGTATGGGGACGGTAAATGCACATAGCTTTACCCCTACAAGCAGAGAAGCTGTTTCCAGGATTTGAACATGTGACCTCATGATCGCTAAGCAACAACCTTACTATTGCGCCAAGCGCACACTTTTTTTAAAAGAAGTGCAACACCAAGACTTCCCAGGAGGCCACCCATCCTAGTACTACTATCGACCAAGCACGCTTAACTGAGGAGTTCTAATGGGATCTGTTGCATTAGTGTTGGTATGATCACACCTAATTTTCGATATTTAGTAACACAAATTGGAAACAGAAAAATAAGACATTACAACAAAAATTGGGGGAAAAGCAATGAGAGCTAGCATACCTATTGGTTCTAGCAGATGGAGATGGTCTAACCATTGAGGTGGCACATGAATCTTGAGAAGAAACTATTTCCTCATGTTCAACAACAGAAATTGAAGATGCAGCCACTAAAAAGTTGAAACAAAAGAATAATTTATACACAACTAGGACTAGTCACAGACAAATACAGATGAAAAAAATTCCAGAATGTGATGAAAGAATACCTGCATTTGAGCTGTATTCAACATCTGCAACTTCCACATTCATATTTGTAGAACTTACTTCTTGTCTTCTATTCATTCTTTCCTCTTCCTCAAGAAGTTCCTGCTGCCGCATCCTAATTTTTGCTTCTATAACACGTTGCTCTTCCTAGACAATTAATATTATGTAAGTGCAATTTGACTCGTTGTAATATTTCAGAAAATGCAGTCATAAAAGACAGTATTCATGGTAGATAACAACTTACTATCTGTTCCAATCCCTTTTCTTCTTTCGTTTTCACACCACGATACTCCACAGCATAGTTTAGTGTTTTGCAGAAGGGACATCTCATATTGTTAAGGCAAGCAATTATTCTAATACTGAAGCAATAGAAGATGGAATTCACCATCAAAAGACAATTATGAGTTATGTTTTCATATTGATTGATGCAAACAACTATAAATGGAGGATACTGTGTGGGTCGAGTTGAATTTGGAACTTTCATCTGCAAAAAGCACTCTGATAAAAGGAAATTAATTAGATTGCATAGAAATGCTAATGACAGTATGTAACCAATGAAGATGACCAAATGATTACCTGTACAAATGCTCTTCATGCAACATCTTGATCGGTTTAGACTTGGATAATACTAAATTAAGTTGAAAAAACAATGGAATGAAATGATCAGAAAAGGAATACGTGAAGTTTACAAGTTGAAACAGACTTCAAGGAAAAAAGAAGTAACAACAGTCCATATATTTTGTCTTTCTTGTATTCCGATAAGAAAGTTCATGATATATTTTTTTAATCTTACATCACCCATGAGTATGGTTTCTAGAAAGTAGGGGTAGACCCTATTGTGATTTGAACAAGTGAACAGAAGAATTTAGAAGCTTCCGTAAGAAAAATAGATAAGGTGGAAGATAGGCCAATATTTATAGGTTGAAGGAGACTGATCAAAACCATAAGTAAAATCATTAAAAAGGGGTTGGACTTAATTAGCATTTATGGGGCACAATGGTGGTGTTTAAGCAACGTAGCCAGCCCTACATAGTGGGAAATGATTTTCTAGTTGTTGTAAAGGCAACCTGCAGGTCAAATTTACAGTTTGAAAAGACTGCTCATTTTAATTGACTTATTTGTTTACTTTTATAAAATGTAGAGTAACAGAATAAGTGCAAAGAAACAAATATTGAGTGTGTGAGATAGAATACAGACCAGAAAGCAAATTGGGCACTCTTCATGGTCATGGGTGTTTTCCTCACCTCCAGGAAAACAAGGTGCAAGCTTTGATTCGAGTATTAGCTTCCTCAGCTTCTTATGATCTACATCTTTATGACTATACAGCCCTTGTGGCCTCGTATATTTTTCATCTATTACATGGCTCCTCTTCCCAAACTTATTACCCATCCAACAAAATACAGTTCTTGTTTTGACAAATATGTTTTGAATTCTTCAACAAAATAAAGCAATATAACAACAGAGAAAATAACCAATCATTGTTTACAAAAACTACTCACTTTTCCACGTCAGAAAAGTATCCGCTACATACAATACAATCAACAGACCTAAAGAAAATAACACTCTTTCTGCTCAATTCACTGGCATTGTTGGAGGCACTGAGATGCATATCCTGAAAGTCCAGCAGAAGTTTATGGAGAATTCAAACACATAAGCGAAAACACCAAAATTTATACAAATGAGAACAAGAAATAAAACCCTCAAGGCCACAGTTTTCAACAGAATGACTCAAAAACTCAAACTGTCTCTTGATTCCACATAATTCTTCACCAAAATGCATTGCTTCCACAGCACCAAACAAAAAAAATAGCACAAAATATATAAGAAACACAGATACTGGATATGTTGATGCGAAAAAATTCATAAAATAATTAAAAGACAGCAACAGTATGATAACACCGGCACAGAATTACAGAAAAGAAGAAGAAAGTTTCACAATCGATTCGGAATCATTTCGATTCCGAATACTAATACCTCGTTTATTGCTTGAAGAATGGACAAGATTACAAGATGAACCCTAATTGATTCCCCGAATCAATTGCACGTTACAAGATTAATTCCCTGAATGAATCCCTCTCCTCTACTCAATTCTCAAAAACTACCTACAATAACCCCCTATCACCTATTTATACTTTCTGCCCAAACTCCCTACACTGCTTCGGCAGTTACAGAAAACTGCTTTGGCAGTTACAGCTGCCACCTCACGCTGCAACGTGGCAGCTATGTGGCCTCCTCTGATACACCCTAGTGATGGGTGGTCTCCCCGGCATCCTATCAAAGTACCTAAAACTTTTTGAAGCATCTTATTAAAAAGTTATCATATACCGTTACTGCAACTATATTGTAGTATTAGTACTTCATGGATAACAAATCATAAATTCAGCCTAATCCTGTATACACAATACAATCAACAGACCCAAAGAAAACAACACTCTATCTGCTATACATATATCAAAATCCCTGCAGAAGTTTATGATCAATTCAAACACATAAGCAAAAACACAAAAAAGCAACAAAAAAAAAGTGACAACAAGGAATAAAACTCAAGTCCACAATTTTCAACAGAATCACTCAAAAAACTCAAACTTTCTGTCAATTCTACACAATTCATCACCAAAAACACATTGTATCCACAACACCAAACCAATCATAAATTCAGACCAACAAAAACATGAAATTGCAATTTTACCAATGGTAAAAACCTTAAACCTGCTACCAGTAAAAGACCAATTCCAAAACAATTTGAATTGACAATCAATAAGATTCAAGTGATTAAAAACACAAAAAACCCTAATTGCAACTCAGTAGAACTCAAATTAACAAAATCAATGGTAAAATGAAAAAAAGAACAAAAAATGCAATAGAAAAGGAAGAAAAGAAAGATTGAGAAATGAAATAGTGGAATGAGAAAGGAACCTGAAATGACTGATGGAGAAGAAAGAAGAGAGATTAGTGTTGTTTGTAATAAGATTGAGAGAAAGAAGGAGTAGTAGTAGAGAAAAGAATCAATTCATTTACCTTCTACTGTTATGACTCTCTCGCACTCACGCGCTCTTCTTTCACGTTAACTTCACTCGAGCTATTTTTTTTAATAAAGAACCATTTTAAAATGGACCTAGGATCTATGGATTATATTCAAATAACTTTTTTTGAGTACTAACAATTGATTTATTGATGTAAGGTATTATTGAATTCTGATAGTATAATTTTTGTAAACAACATTTGTTAGAGATAATAATCACAAACCCTGAAATGAATTAATTTATTTTCCTAAAATATGGGAGGAAACCCTTCAGTACAAAAAAATAAATTCTTCTGAATCCATGTTATAAATAACATATCATATTAGTCGATTCAACTAATAAATTTAGTCAATGTATCAAAACTAATGAAACTATATAGTATGATCAAATCAGATTTGTCAATGAAAAACTAATATTTCTCTTAATGAGATATTAATGATTCAAACATTAATCCGCATAGCTTTTTTGTAACACATGTAGTTATTACACCATTTCAATAATTGAGGTATATGATTATAATAATAAATTTATTATAAAATATATTAATTAGTGAATAAATGATTAAACCATCATATAAGCACTCTGATAGTATGATAATCAGTGCACTATTGATAACACCCCTTTAAGTGATAGTTTGATATTTTTTAAAAGATCAATTTGATACACTAAAAAAATTATAAGAATGGTGTGTAATCATTTTAACAAAAGATATGAAAAAACAATAAACCTTCCAGTTCAGATGTTTTTCTTAAAACATTATTATTTTTAATTAGACTTCAAGGCATTTTTTTAGTTTCCTAATTCTATGATTTTATAAATTTAATTCTCTTTGTTCAAATCTAGGGATTTAGTTCATTGAGGTTCAACTTTTGATATGTTTAACCATTTCGTCCATTTTTATCGTGGTCCACAATGAGACACATTTCATAATGTCCTATAAGAAAATACAATTTTTTGTTATTCATAAAAATGATAAAGAAATATGTTTAAATGTACTTTTGAGTTCTGAATTTCATCCTCATAATCGTATTTTTTGGTGATTTTAGTCCCCAAAATAAACATAAAACACGCGGTTGAATTAGACATGTTGATATATATAGATATTTTATCAAATATTAGTAGTCATACATTACTAACAAAAAATATCTATTCAAGTAATTATTAATTGAATTACAAATTTTATAACTTAAAAATTATAAAATAATATGTAAAGCATGTGAATTAATTGTATAAGTAAGTTAGGGAGCTAAATTTAAGTAGAGCAAATATGGGAAACAAAAGTGCATTTAAGCTCACTTTTCAATAATTTGATTATTTTTATGAATTTAAAAATCCTAATTTCCACTAGACAATTCACATCACGACACATGTCTCTGTGTCGGTTACATTGATATTATATCATTGACAATTTAGACTATGCACATGGGGTTGCCCGTCCACACATTTTGGATAGACAGAGCATAAAAATGTGTTCATTCGTCCTAAAATGTCTATCCAATATGCATTTTTCACCCACATGCATTTCAAACTGCCCGGCAAGGCAGCCCACATGCATCAATAATACTACAATAAGAAATTTGATGGGTCAAGTATGATAAGAGTAATTCATGTTCTCATCACTTGAGTACAATGTAACAATTTTCCAAAATATAACATCTTATCAAATAAATGCATGTCCGGTTTATGGAAAACAATGTGTTATCTTTTGTATTTTGAATCATACTGTCACACTGTGCATCCACACTCAAGTATGATAATATGAATATTGTAATATTTCAACAGTAAAATAAAAATAAGAGACAATATATAATATCTTACAATGTTCCATGTACTAGACCATTTTTAGTTTTTTTTTTTAATTTAGGACGGCCCGCAAGCCCGCCCTGCCCATGTTTAGGGTGGACAGAACATGATATTTCATGCCCTACTTAATAACGGGCATGTCCGCCCTAATGTTGGTGGGCATTGTGTGGGTATAGGTAGGAGGGTGACCCTAATTGCCAATACTAATTGGGATTGTCTTTGATATTGGTATCGGAGAGAGAATTATTATTTTTTCCTTTTAACTTAAATGACAAAAAAATTATTTCATTATAAATAAAATGTTTAAATTAAAGTGTCATAGCATGTCATTTTCCTATTATTTTTACTAGTGTGTCGACCGACACTCCATGCCAGTCACCCGCATTCTTATTTTTTCTGCTATAGAATGTATCATCTTCATGTTACATTATTTAAGAAAAAACAATTTAAATATAAGAAATGCAATATATAAACTCAATAGAGAGTGAAGATTTAAGAAGATAACTTGTAGTAGTTGATATGATATACATAAAACTTATGCGAATTTCTCATTTTATGCCTTTAATAATCATTACATAGTTGTTAGATGTTTTTTTTATATTATCGTGTGTTCTTCTTGGCTTGAGAAAGATAGAATATAGAAATAAGAGAATGTGTGGAAAATTAATAATATTAAATTATTAATATAAAAAATTATATTAATAGAAATAATATGTGGAAGTTTATAGTAGTTATTAATAATACAAAAGGATAAGTTTAAAATATAAAAGTTATATCATAGTGGTAATTATTACTTGATTTGCTTTTCTTAATAGTATATAAGTATAGATATATATAATATTTGTCTCTCTAATGAAGAAATTTTTTACTCAAAAATATATATACTTTTATAATCTATCTATACAAAGAAATAAAGGCAAAACAATTTTGAACTATTATGGATTGAGTAACTTTGATATTCCAATTTTGGTATTTACTCTATCATCTATACTTCTATGCCATTTACTCTATGTGGTAACTTCCTCTATCAAAAATTGCTCCTCACATTTAAAACTGCTTACGTCACGTTCTCTCTTTCTTATCAGTTTTCTCCCCTTATTCTCCACAAACAACTCCTTCTCTCATCTCTACACTTAACTAGTGTCTGATTCTACAATTGGAAACTCATTCAACAAATCATCTCTTCTACTTCTCCAA
Organism: Lupinus angustifolius; assembly: GCF_001865875.1. Classification (NCBI taxonomy): domain Eukaryota; kingdom Viridiplantae; phylum Streptophyta; class Magnoliopsida; order Fabales; family Fabaceae; genus Lupinus; species Lupinus angustifolius. The sequence goes on from NW_017717634.1 coordinate 82,399, forward strand.
AAAAAAAAGAAAGTGCATGTCAATATGTTACTTTTTTTGATGAAAATGTCTCGAACGAAAGTATCTCCAATGAAAAGGAAATGCCTAGAAAATCTAAAACGGAAGTGCCTAGAAAATCTAAAATGGAAGTGCCTCTCATTCTCCGATGAAAGTATCTCTTATTTAATAAGAAGTGTTATTTTGTATACTAGAAATTTACATTATCTACAAAAAAGGAAGTGTGTGGCACTATGTTGCTGCAATCATCTGGTGGTAACAAGAAATTTCTATGATGATATTAAAGCCTCTGGTAATAAATCAAACCTGACAATATGTTACTTTTCTTTGCTTTGATCTTTGGTTTCTACTATTGGTATATTATTTTCCATGTTTGAATTATATTACTCTCTCATTCTACATTGTGGTATGATTCTAAGCTGTTTCACTAATTTTGGTTGATTCTGAAAATATTCCTCACATATTCGACAAAATGTCTCTTTCACAATGATCATATTCTAAAGATGAACTTAGTATAGTAAGTTGCAAATTTTATTTTATTTAAGAAATACCAATTAAGAAAACAGTGTAATAAAATAACAAACCTGATAGTGAAACAATATTATTACATAATATTATGGATATGGGTGATTATCCATAATATTATGGATAATCAACCATTGTTTAGCCATTATATTATGTTTATGGAACTACTCTACATATTCACCGTGAAAAGTAATTAGGAACCAATGACAAATCTTTCACAATTGCATGTTAAAAGGTTATGGAATAAGATATGTTAAAGGATGTTAGAAATGTCAAATGGAACTTAGATTAGCATGTCTTTACTATTAGCCCATAATATATTTTTCTATTTACTATATGTATACTTCTTAGATGATTGTTTATTGACAAGGATTTTATATTGTTTCATGACAAGAATAGAGACAAAGGCGAATTTCAACTCAAATAAAGGAAGGGATAAAATTATCAGTCTCACTGCTTCTATCAACAATCCTTCCTTAGGTTGTATACCTTTTTTTAGATATTCCTCCTATATATCATGTTGTTTTACTCATAAGTTTGTCTCATTAGCATGTGTCATAGTTTATTATGTATTGTTACTTGAAACTTATATATGAAAAGACTACATGTATTTACTCTCCAACTAGTAATACTCAATTATTTTAGTTAATTGTTGTATCTCAAAGTTTTACATATAATTTTGAGAGTCAACCAAATGATCATTTTTTTAGTGATGAACTTAGATCCATGGAAAGAGAGGTCGTACAAAATGTGGTTTTAGATTTTGAGGGTATATGATTGTTAGTGAAATTAAAAAAAAACTTTCCTATTTTTGTATGAGCTATTTTGGGAGTTAGATTCTAAAGGTGAAAATTGACTAAGAGAGTTCGTACCTTTTATAATCATGATATATTCATGGCTAATAAATCTAATCATTACAATATTTTAAGGTGTTTCATGATATATTCTTTACATTTTTTAAATAACACATTTTGACTTGATGCAAGTTCCTTAGATAAGTGTAATTGGAACGTGAAAGTGTTTATGTTGTAGTATCATTTTTTAAAAGAAACCTTATGCTTTAGTCAATGACTAACATATTTAGTATATGTTTTTATTTTTTGACTTTTAATTTATGAATTTGAAAGGCTATGAAGACATTTAAAAGTCAACTTAGTGTGCTATATTTGGAACTATTGACGATATAAATCAAGAGTAAGCAAAACATGAATAATGAATGAAATGTAATGTCTCATTAAATCAAGTAGAACTCCACAACAAAAACCACTATTATGAATAATTAGAGTGTAAATGTCTTGAATTGCAACTTCAGTTTAGAAACTATCAATCTTCTATAAATAATTATATCACTAAGTTTGAATTTTCACAATTTTGGTATAACTTATGTAGGTTTGCTCAGATATATGAATAGTTGTTGGCTCAAGTATAGGATGTTGCAACTTTTTACTTTCTTTTCAATAGTTTTTCATGCACATAAGCAACTAAGCATTTTGCTACACGAATTATTGTTCTATTTTTTAATTAGTACAAATAGTTTGTTCTCAAATCAAGTACTGATTATAGACTTCTAGCACTAGGCTATATAACTGGAAGCTTATTTTAGTTTCGTAACCTATCTTTGTCTCTATTATTAGTTTACGAACCCAAAAAATACTTGGTGCATCCACTAAACTGATATATACATATACTCATGTTTTGATTGTATTGTTAATCATGATAATCTTGGTATTTAGAATATCCATGATCGTCATAACAACCATGCCAGAGAAGTAGTGACATGCTTGTGGTTTCTCCAACCATTATTTCTCTTAAGTAAGTTACCCAATAGTTTGGGTCTTTTCTATTGATTTACATGCTATAGAACATGTGGTTTTCGAGTTTCTTTGAATATCTTTCTTTTTTTAAATGAATATACAATTTGGAATGGTTATTGTTACAACCACTTCTTTCTCTTTGAATATGTGATACCTAGATGCAGAGATTGAGTCCTCAATTTTTTTTGAAGTATATCTATATCTATACTATATATAAAGCCAAAACTTGAAATAACTTTCCTCATGATGTAATTTTTATTTCCTATTTTGCCATTCACATTATTTAATTTTTACAAAAAAAATTTATATAATTCTAAGCAACCACCACCAATACATTAATAAACCACATATCTCACCTTAAATTAAACATTATCATAAACACACAAAAATATAATTTAAAATACACCGAACACAACAAATACATTCTAATTAAAAAAATGAAATATATAAAAATTGAATATGTAGTATCACACAATATTCGTCGGCAGGCACGAAGTGCCTGTACATACTAGTAATAATAAATGTATGTTAGTACTATATATAAAAGCAAAACTTGATGTAACTATCATTATAAACTAATTTCTAATTTCCTATTTTTCCCTTGATATTTTTAATTTATACAAAAAATCACATAATCCAAGGTAACCACCATTAACACAATAATCACCTATAACATAAAGTACACCCAATAAAAACATTCTAATTTTCTAAATTAAACTATATAAAAATTAAATACTTAATATCATAAAATAAGAATGTGAGTCGGCAAACACGAAGTATTTGTCAACAAACTAATATTTATAAAAAAAGTTAAACTACTATTTTAATTCGCATATATGTTCACCGTGACTTGAGTTAGTCTTTCAATTACTTTACCTATCAAAATTAACTAAAGTCCACATATGACAGCATAAAATAAGTTAATGTTTTGCATTCTGAACTTCAAAATGCGTTTAATAAATTGTACAAAGCAGTAAACAATTCATGGTAAATCACCGGTAGTTTGAAACATGGATAACATAAGAGCTGAGAGTGTTTTAACGAATTGTGCATACTATTATACTAATTAAAAATATAATTTCAATTAATGACACATTTTGACTTGATGCAAGTTTCTTGGAGAAATATAATCGGAATGTGAAAGTGTTTATGTTGCAGTACTTTTTTTAAAAAGAAACCTTATGTTTTAGTAAATGACTAACATATTTAGCAGTGTTGTTAAAACCGTACCGGTTATCAAACCGGTCAGGGTACTGGTATAGTGGTACAGTGGTTCAACCAGTGGTTCAGTAATTAAACCGCATGTCGGTTAAACCGGACATACCTACTTATATTTATATATATAAACCTATAACAAAAAAAATTCCAAATAGGTAGCTCAAATTTATAATCAATAAATAACTTTAAGTCTTTAACAAATTCAAAGTCTAAATTAAAAAACATATATCAAACCAAAAGTATCACTTAACAACCACAAAATATAAATAAATAACATAAGTTCACAACTCACTCTACAAAACAAATAAATTTGGAGTTTTCATATTTAACACCAAAGAGTCAAAGTTGTCTCATATGAATATTATACTTTTCTACCAAATCCTATCTTCAGACAGTACTCCAAGATTACACAAATGTCACTGAGATTACACACATGTCACTGAGATTACACACAAATGTTAGGAACCAAAATGTGTAATCTAAGTATGTCTTGGAAGTATGTCGAAATGGTTTTTATAACTATGATATTTAGTATATGTTTTTATTTTTTTGACTTCTTAGTATATGGAGGCTATGAAGACATTTAAAAATCAACTCAGTGTTCTATATTTGGAACTATTGACAATATAAATCAAGAGTAAATAAAACATGAATAATAGAGGAAATATAATGTCTTATTAAATTAAGTGGAACTCCACAACAAAAACCACTATTGTGAATAATTAGAGGGTAGATATCATGAATTGCAACTTTAGTTTAGAAACTATCATTCTTCTATAAATAATTATATCACTAAGTTTGAATTTTCACAATTTCGGTATAATATATACAAGTTTGCTCAGATATAGGAATAGTTGTTGGCTCAAGTGGAGGAAGTTCCAACTTTTTACTTTCTTTTCAATAGTTTTTCATGCACATAAGCATTCAAGCATTTTACTACACGAATTGTTGTTCAAATTTTGAATTAGTACAAATAGCTTGTTCTCAAATCAAGCACTGATTATAGACAAAAGTGGAAGCTTATTTTAGTTTCATAACCTATCTTTGTTTAAAACCCCCAAAAAAAATACTTGGTGCATTGATATATACATATACTCATGTTTTGATTGTGTTGTTAATTAAGGTAGTCTTGGTATTTAAAATGTCCATGATCGTTATAACAATCATGCCAGAGAAGCAGTGATGTGCATGTGGTTTCTCAAACCATTATTTCTCTTAAGTAAGTTACCCAATAGTTTGGGGGTCTTCTTTATTGATTTACATGCTAAGGTTTTTGAGTTTCTTTGAATATCTTTCTTTATTTAATTGAATATACAATTTGGAATGGATACTCTCACAACCACTTCTTTCTCTTTAAATATGTGACACCTAGATGTAGAGATTGAGTACTTAATTTTTTTTGAAGTAACACTTTTAGAAACTTAACATAAATTATGTTTAATCAATACCTCTATTTGTGACACTTAATATATAAATCTATTTTGTGTTTTGATTTCCCTTGATCTTTTACTTTCCATCAATATAATACTATTTCTGATAGGGTCTCGATTATTTTATAGACTCGAGATAGCTTTATTTGTTGCTTATTGTGAGAATAAGTTATATAGTTTCTCATGTTTCTTTCGATTAACTTTTATAACAACTTTTGTTTCTTTATCATTTGGAAAGAAATTGTACCCTCAATCCTATTTTCATAGTAAGCTTTCTTATATTAATTTTTTGTAATTATTTTTTAACTTTATCATCTATTGATTTAGTTATCATTTTCATAAAATTTTGTGATCCTTTCATTCACAATAGTGAAGGAAACAAACGTCAATGGCAGACTCTTCATCAACTAGATTTATGTAAACATTTATGATAAGAAAACAAGAAGACATGATACATACATGCCTTCAAAGAATACCGCATCATCAACAACCATGTCACGTTCCAAACTATGGTTATTGTACTTAATTATAAATAAAATACTTTAGAAGTGGTTATTCTAGCATACACTCTTTAAATGTATAATTTACTTATTTTTTAGTTTTCAGATAAATATGTATTCTACTAAAACTATATACTCAATATTAAAAAATAATAAATTGGGTTTTTAGGAATAATGATGATAAATTTTATTCACTTCCGCTTATTTGAATTATGAGTAATTTGTATTGTGAATCATTGCAACATGTGTTGAAGTATATATTCAGATATGTGCATGAACATTGCATTAAATTTTATGACTCTATTATGCAATATGTATATTATATGTGCACTAATGCCTTACGGTTGGATATTGACTTTTGTCACCTTACAATTTTGCAATTTTTTAAAGTATATGTATAAGATATTATGTGTTAAGATGTGTTTTTATTTTATACATATATAATCTAGAATTCATGACCTTGTATGTATTGCGAATTAAAATATACATATACACATATGTAATTGTTTCCTGCTTGAGGTTGTTATGATGTCTAGAATTACTGATTAAATTTAATGTATATATATATATAATATTTACAGTTAATGCTTAAAATTATATATACTTTACTATGCTAGTGTGTGAAAGTGTATATATATGTTTTAAGATATACATGATCATATTCGATTTGAAATTTTTGATAATGATTTGCATATATCTTTTTATACTTTTCATTCCGGATCTAATTTGTATTTGATTAAAATTGCATCCATTTTTATGTGCTGATATATATGTAATATATCTTTTTTTGATTTGGAATTATATTATTGGATTAAATTTGTTAATCATAAAAGATATCAAATCTGAAGGTTTTAATTCAGAGATCATAATAACCACCACCATAATATAATTTTTATATTCCAAACTTATCATTTATAATCTCTATCATTAATAACTACTATAAACTTCCACACATTGTTTTCATTGCTTTCATTTTTTATATTAATATATCATTAATCTTCCATACATTCTTTTATTTCTCTAACCTCTCTTTCTCAATCCAAGAAGAACACAAAAAAATCTAACAAATATGTAATGATTATTAGAGGCAAAAAATGAGAAATTTGCATGTATATCATATGAACTACCACATGTTATCTTCTTAAATCTACACTCTCTATTGAGTTCATATATTGCATTTTTTATATTTAAATTATTTTTTCTTAAATAATATAACATGAAGATGATACATTCTATATGAGAAAAAAACAGGAATGCAAGTCGATTAGCACGGAGTATTAATAAAGGCAGTGCCAGTGGACACACTAGTATTAATAAAGGCAAAACAAATAGTAACCACCATGACATAATTTTAATATTCCAAATTTATCCTTTTATAATATCTCTCATTGATAACTACTAGAAACTTCAGGATTATTTTCATTGCTTCCATTTTTCATCAAAATATCATTATTCTTTTACACATTCTTTTACTTTTATCTTCTCTATTTCTTAACCCAATAATAACACACAATAGCAAACGAAAAATATACATCAACTCTATAATGATTATTAGAGGCATAAAATGAAATTTTGTAGAAGTTTTGTATATATCATGTCAACTATCACATGTTGTATTTTTAAATCTTCGCTCTCTATTGAGTTTATATGTTGTATTTCTTATATTTAAATTATTTTTTCTTAAAAAATATAACACGAAGATAATACACTATATATTAGAAAAAAAATAAGAACACGGGTTGACATGCATGAAGCGCCGATTGACACGCTAGTATATTATAAAAGTAAACAAAATACAAAGACTTGGACAAAAAAAGTGTAACAATATATTCCAAGTACAAAAGCTTAATTATAACATTGACTATTTGTTTTTATTTTATGCCTCTAATAATCATCACAAAGTTGATGTATATTTTTATCCTTTAATACATACATAAATAATATTTTTGTCATTGAAAACAAAAGGAAGAATAAGAACTTCACATCTGAAATCAGTGGCAGATCTTTATCAAAACTTTAGAAGGACCAATAATATTTAATTAAAATTAATCGAATAACGAAAATATAAAGAAACATACATGATTCGACTAGAGATAAAATTTTCAAAAATTTCCTTTTCAATATAAATCACAATGTTACCTACAAGAAATTCATCTTTTATTTTACTACATAATTTTGTTTCGTTGACTTCATTGTCGAAAATGATATTAATGTAGTAGTTGAACCACAATAGATAAAATAAGATGAATAACTTGATAATGCAAGATATGACTAATTACATATGGTAGAAAAAAATTTCAAACTTGAATAACTAAGGACACCAAGAATAAAATATTGACATTGACATCTCAAACTAATCTTCTACTGCTTAATGAAACTCATATGATAGATTTTTTGGACAAAAAATATATATCATCAATTTTAAATGACTTATAAGCATCCTTAGGGTATATACTATCAATACATATATAATATTTTTCATCAATTGTAAAATCATTATGAACTCAAATGAAGTCTTGTTATTATAAGCATCATTAACATCTAAACGTGTAAGAGAACTTGGTCCATTATGTATAATTTTTAGGCGGACCACACAAGTTGCATTATATTTATTTATCAAACTACAAATTAAAGAAATATGTGAGCTTAAACTAATATCTCCATAAAGACATCATTTGGGTGTAGGTAAAGGGAGTGCAACCGCTCCAAAAAGTGTGTCACTATGTGTCACATTTTATAATTTAAAAGTTCAATAATCAAATATTTTTCTCGCCAAACTCAACATGTGACACATGAAGTGACACACTATGTAAGACAAAAGATTATTCAAGTGGGGAAAAGTAAAAATGTTTTTTAGTAAAAATTTAAAAAAAAAATTTAGGAAGGAAACTTCCCCCATCTGTACCTTCCATGCTCTGCCCGAAAAAATTACGCGGATAGTGTAGTTTGACTATACTATCACACGTTTGGTATAAGTTTTAAAATATTTATGCAAGTAGTGCAACTTTTGAGAGACTCGTAGATGTCATACACAATTTTGGAGAAGTCATGGACCAGCAATCTGATTCCCCTAGGAACTCATGCATTACAGGCACAAGATCCTTACACCCTATCACACATCATGAAACTCGTGGACTACAGGCATGATTTTTATTTAAATCTCGTGCATGTACAACATGAGATCCATGTCGTGCATGAAGTTCACGAGATCCAAACACCATATACACACCCTCCACCCCCACTATAAATCACACTAGAGAAGAAAGAAAAACTAAGAAAAAATTGTACAGTAATTTATTATCTAAGAAGAGTAATTCCTAATCTAAGAAGAGTCATTATACAAAGTAATTAAATTTATTGTTTTGTTTTTAGTTCCAATTACTTTTTTCATTTGTTATTTATTATTACTCTATGTTTATATGTAGATAGTCATTATTAGAGATATTGTTAGCGATTTTAGTGATAAGGAGGACATTGAGCTATATGGTGATGATGATGATGTTCAGATTGTTACTAGTGAACCAGTTAGCATAACATATGTTACTCCTTCATCTTTTTTTCTTAACATTGATTATCAGTATGGACAAGATTTTCAATATAGAAGTAGTAATGTAAGTAATGATATTGATAATGATCTATTTGTTGGCATACAATTTGAATTAAAAGAAGCAACAATAAATGTTATAAAACAATTTCATATTAAGAATTATGTTGATTACCATGTGAATGGGTCTATGCCAGATAGATATGTTGCAAAATGCAAATATTTTGGTGTTGGATGTGAATGGAGAATTCATGCATCAAAAAATGTGAAGCGTGATATTTGGGAGATTAGAAAAATTAGTGGAAGACACACTTCTGTATCCACTAATATTTCCCAAGATCACACGAAATTGAACTCACCATTCATTGCAAACTGTATTATTCAATTAAGATTCGAAGATCCTGATATACCAATTAAAGCATTAGTGAAAGAAGTTGTCACTCGTTTTGGTTATACAGTGACATATAGGAAGGCTTAGTCTGCTAAACAAATAGAAATGTCCCAAATTTATGGTGATTGAGAAGAATTGTACAAGGAGTTACCTCGTTGGTTGAACGTTGTCCAGTATTATGTACCATGTACAATTGTTAGATATTCAACATCTAGCCATGAAGACCATAATACTTTAATTCTTGATAGGGTATTTTGGGCTTTCCAACCATGCATTGAAGCATTTGGATTTTGCAAACTAATCTTTGAAGTGGATGACACGTTCTTGACTGGAAAATATATCAGAATATTGCTAATAACTAGTTCACAAGATGGTAATAGACGTATATTTGCAGTTGTATTTCTAGTTCATATTGGTATAAGTCTCATTAACCCTACCCTACTCATCCTTTAAAAAACCATGTCTCCACCAACATATGGAATGGTGGAGAGGTTACTTTTCGTGCAAGATACAACTTTTGGCAACATCTACCATATGAACAAGTGTTACAAGTTATTCATAACATCGTGTTTGGCCACATTTTGGATATTGGAGCATTCGATATCAACAATCATCTCATTACCGCATTGGTTGAGAGATGGAGGTCGGAGGCTGGAGACTCACACTTTCCATCTACCTGTTGGGGAGTGTACTGTTACTCTCGAAGACGTCGCATACCAACTTGGGATACCTATTGGTGGAGTTTCTATTACTGGTATGGCGAGCACAAATTGGGATATTGTATGTCTTAACTTGTTGGGTGCTATCCCAACTAATAGACAGATTATGGGCCAAATGGTCCAAATGAGTTGGCTAGACTCCACTTTTGAAGTGCTCCCGGAAGATGCTGATGATGTTGTTATTCAATACCATGCAAGAGCCTTCATACTACGCATGATTGGAGGATTCCTCATGCCAGATACATCATAATTACGAGTCCACCTGATGTATCTCCCATTGCTGGAAGACTTATCACATACATACCAATACAGTTGGGGATCCGCTGTTTTGCCATGTCTATATCGAGGATTATGTCGTGCAATGTTAATAAGTAGCCAGATTGAAATTGAGGATGCTTGTTACTACTATAGTCATGGGCATATGACCGCATTCCGATGTTGGCTCCAAGAATGCACAACAACACATTGTAGATATTTCTTTGGTCTAAAGGTAAATATTTATTTCAAATTATATAGCTTTTTATTTCAAATTATTTATTCCAACTAATATACTAACTTAATATAACTTTATATTTTAGGTGGTCACAACATTTAATCACCATCAACATTATTGGTCATGAAACCAACATAATGCAGTCAATGTTGGAGCACTTGCATATTGATCAGATAATTTATCTAATTTGTTATTTCTATTTTTTTATTATTTATATATTATTTTTTGTTATTAAATTATTAATAATTTATGTTTATATATCAATTTGTATGGACCCCATATAGGAATATTACCTTTATACATATATCAGATATCTCCCGGGCATGTGTACCACATATATGTTTTGCGCTTGTTGAGTGGCATGCTACTAATAAGGTTATGAGGCAGTTTGGTCTGCAACAACCGATCCCACAAGATCCAACCAACTTGGAGAAACATCACAAGATGGAGAAACATTACAAGTGGATTCAGATATAGAATAACCGAGAAAACTATGTGGTAAATAGTTTTCCCGATGTCCATCATATGTATCACTACTCACAGTATATGTAGTGGTACTTACAAAGGACTAGGATATACATCTCTCCAAATGAAGCATATTCAGCTAGATCGGTAAGAATATTATTTTTTATATTACAATTTTATATTAATTTTTACATTTATATTAATTATTCTAATTTTTTCCAATTTTTTTAAGCACAATTTAATTAGAACGATTCGTGATCTGTGTAATCCTACGAATATTTTTTCAAATTCCATGCGTACATTGAATGACGTCTACTTACACTAGAATAAGATGATGGAAGTATTAACTCAACTACTTCCAACTACCTTCTCCGCCAATAATTATCAAGCTCCTCCAATACAACAGTTTGATATGCCTGATGCACCCAAGTTCATGCAGCATTATGAGAGTCAAACTCATACAGATACTTATCCACATGCATATACTCAAACACCTGCTCCTCAACAACAACAACAACCTTTTGGGTTTAAAGGTTTTAGAGCAATGAGTGGCTATTCCATCTCTCACTTTGCATATTCTTCACAATTTCAAGGAATGTCATCAATGTCTGGCACTACTTCAACTACTCCATTGTCGGCATTCAACTCTCAACAATATTATCAGCCGACATTGCCTTCACAAGCTGAAGATGATGATGGCGAAGACGAGGAGGAGCCACAATTGGTTAGAGATGGAACTAGACAAGCAAGATATCATCAACCACAACAATAATAACTAAGAGTTCAACCACCTCGAAGGAGAAAGACACCTGAATATGGCACATCATCTCATAGACATCACTAGGAAATGGAAAATTTGTATTCTCGTTTTGTTATTTTTATAAAGTAACCATTTTCCAATTCCTAGTAAAATTATCAATTTCATTTTCATAATTTTGTCATATTATTTTAATTTATGCATTTTATTTTTATACAACTAAAATCATAAATCTTAAAGAAAATCAAAAACCCTAATTAAACTCCCTAAAACTAACACCTTAGTAAAATTATCAATTTCATTTTCATAATTTTGTCTTATTATTTTAATTTATGCATTCTATTTTTATACAACTAAAATCATAAATCTTAATTAAATTAAAAAACTAACTAAACTCCCTGAAACTAATACCTAAAACCATAACTAATCAATCGTGTAAAAGGAAAATGTTAAAATTCATCATATCTCATTGAAACTCGTGTTTCTGATTCACGAGTAAGGAAGTTGTGCATGGCATACACGACTTCCACAGAGGAAAGAGAATGTTAACTAATATCGTCTCTGCAATGCACGAGTTCCTAGGAGTTGCATCCACGAGTCCCTTAAGAGTTGCACTACTTCTGTAAATATTTTAAAACCTATACAAAATGTGTGATAGTGTAATTCTAGAGAGGATCTATTCATAGATAACATAACCCTATGAAAACAAGTACAATAGACCTACTCCATTAGGATGTTGTAGTTTGTATGCATGATGTTTTAGATTTCTAATTGTCACCATTGTTATAAGACATATGATCCATTTACTTCAGGAGTAACTTGAAAAACCTACTCTACATCTTAGTCATAGATTTTATGAAAATCTAATGGTTCACATGGTTTGAATTAGTGGATAGATTTGAACCATTAGATTTTCATAGAATGAATAACTAAGATATGAAGTAGGTTTTTTTGTTACAAATTCATAATTTCTAATTAAAGTGGACATCATATATTTAATACAATTATATCGACTATTTATTTTGGGTTACAAAACAAGTGATCTAATTAATGACGACCTATAAGACTTTTGAAACTAATAATGAATATGAGCTTAATGAGTGGATATCCAAATGGTTGGCCTATAGGCGATAATGAGAACCCTATAAGTTAACATATAAGAAACGGTTATGGTCCCCAATACACCAAATCACAAATAGTTTTCACCTCTCCCCATGAGAGAGAAAACGAAGGTCCCAAAAGGAATTAAGAATTTGGTTGAGGAAGACCATCACACCAAAACTCTCTCAAAAGATATATAAAAAGAGTAGATAAGAGAACATGGATTCAGAGATTCAGGTACGACTTTGTATCCTTGTTTTATATTATATGTGAGAATCATGAGATTCATGATCCTAGGATTGGTATTTCACCAATCATTAGGGAATATCTAACAAGTGGTATCAAAGCGAAGGTTCTGAATTTTGTGGTTCTCTATTAAAGATGTTTTTCCCCAATTTTTTTTATGAACCCTAATTTTTAAATTTGGGGATTTTTCTATTTTCGCTATTGGTTATGAAAATTGGGTTTTTAGGAATAATGATGATAAATTTTATTCACTTCCGCTTATTTGAATTATGAGTAATTTGTATTGTGAATCATTCCAACATGTGTTGAAGTATATATTCAAATATGTGCATGAACATTGCATTAAATTTTATGACTCTATTATGCAATATGTATATTATATGTGCACTAATGCCTTACAGTTGGATATTGACTTTTGTCACCTTACAATTTTGCAATTTTTTAAAGTATATGTATAAGATATTATGAGTTAAGATGTGTTTTTTATTTTATACATATATAATCTGGAATTCATGACCTTGTATGTATTGCGAATTAAAATATACATAGACACATATGTAATTGTTTTCTGCTTGAGATTGTTATGATGTCTAGAATTACTGATTAAATTTAATGTATATATATAATGGTTACAGTTAATGCTTAAAATTATATATACTTTACTATGTTAATTTGTGAAAGTGTATATATATATAGTGTTACATATATGTTTTAAGATATACATGATCATACTCGATTTGGAATTTTTGATAATGATTTGCATATATTTTATACTTTTCATTCTGGATCTAATTTGTATTTGATTAAGATTGCATCCATTTTCATGTGGTGATATATATGTAATATATCTTTTTTGATTTGGAATTATATTATTGGATTAAATTTGTTAATCATAAAATATATCAAATCTGAAGGTTTTAATTCAGAGATCATAATTTTTTTATAATGGACTCATCTTGTTTTCCTTTTGTCTGTTAATTATTTTTGAATTAATCGATGCAATATGTTGCCAAAGTAACATATATTATGGAAATTGATTAAGATTACATAGATGAGTATGTGATTATTTATGTGAACTGTGTTTGGCCCAAAGGAAGACATAATTTGGCAAAATTATAACATACTTATGATGTTATATATGTAACAAATATAAAGTTTTTTTTCCATGTAAATAATAGTCGGTCCAAAGAAAGACTATTGTTTGATAGAACTAATTGTTAATATTTGATCGTTACGTTGAGAGAATCACTTACAAATTAATTTCTCTGTCCAAAGACTAAAAATTGAAGTTGTGTTAGGTTTCATGTGATGAACATATCTTGTTTTATGTATATTACCTGACTTATTTATTTAAATGATTGCAACACTTATGGTTTGTTACATTAGTTGGTGGTTGATTGTAGTATTAAGTGGTTGCTATTGTTGAAGCATTGTTTCTGTTTGGACAGCTTGTCATGTCATGTTTAATCATGTATAAAATGATAATATCTTTTATGGAAAATTCAAAAGGATCATCATTGAAATTCAAAATGTAGTCCTTGTGATGAGAATGATGCAATGTTATCAATAGGTTATAATGAATATATGTATTTATATGTGGATATAAATAATATATGTTTTGGATTAAAGTTATGTTGAATCAAACTCAACCAAATGATTTTTATTTTGGAAAATAAAATTGTTTGACATTTTAAGTGACTTCTTTTCTGTGAATTGTTCATAATAAATCTCAAATGCTAGTGCATATATGTATCCATGCGAGTATTAATCGGTCCAAATGAACACTATTATTTGGCAGGATTATATACACACATGTGATGGTAAACATGTGATTATTATAAGGTTGCATATGTGAATGATAAATTAGTTCAAAGAAAGGTTTATTATTTGACATGCATTATAATCAATGTTTGACCATTACAAACAAGAGTATCATTAGTGTTTGATATAAAATATCAAGCCAATTGTATGTTTGCATTTTATACGAAGAATGATCGGCCCAAAGGAAGATTACTATTTGGACCAAATTACAAACATATTTGTAGCAATAAATATGTGATAATCATATGACTTTCCATGTAAATAGTAAGTCGATCCAAAGAAAGACTTATTATTTGACAGAACTGATTATCAATGTTTGATTACTATATTGATTGTACCACTTTCAAGTTAATATTTTTGTCCAAAGACTGAATATTAATGTTGTGCTAGGTAACTTGTGATGTGCCCCATCATCATTTGAATTTAAGTATTAAAATTAGATGTGAGTTTAATTGCAAGAACGATTGTAATTTGTTTTGTTCTTTTACTATCTGCAAATATTTCTACTCAAATTAAGAATATCGCATTGCTCAATGAGACAAACTTTAAGGTCTAGAAGGAAGCCGTAGAAATTATTCTCGACTGTATGGATTTAGATCTGGAACTTCAGGTAGATAAACATATTCAAATCCAGAAATCTTCGATGAGGTTAAAATTGAGAAATAAGAACGCTCTAACCTATGTGTGTAACGATCATGAAATTCTATTTTTCAGAAGCGTTTCGGGACTCTATTTCTCAGTGTCAAAGTGCAAGGAAATTCATTAAAGAAATAGAACAATTTTTTGCCAAAAATGAAAAGGGCAAGACGATTAGCCTTTTGGTTAAACTCATCTCTGTGAAGTATAAAGGAAAATGGAACATAAGGGAGTACATTATGGAGATGTCTAATCTCACACCAAAACTCAAGTCACTTAAGTAAGAGCTTGGTGATAACTTGCTCGTGCACTTGGTTTTGATCTCGCTTTCTGTATACTTTGGACAATTCAAAGTGAGTTATAACACTCAGAATGACTATGTGCAAGAGGAAGAGAGACTGCAAAGAGATAAGACTGCAAGCACTCACTTAGCTATGACTTCTCAGAATAAGAAAAGAAAGAACAATAAGGATGTTGTGAAGGGTTATTTGTGTTTTCCTCAGAGAATGTGGAATTTTTCTACAATACATTATGCCAGGCAAAACTAGCATGAAGGGTGTTATTGAGTGATTAAACCGAACTCTTAAGGATATCATGAGAAGTATGACTAGTCATTCTTCCTTGCCAGAATATCTTAGGGGGAAAGCTTTAAAGACCGTAGTTTACATCCTTAATAGCATGCCAAGTAAAACAATTAAAAAAACCCCATATGAGCTTTGGACTGATAAAAGACCAAGCTTAAAACACTGCTATTTTGTTAGCTATGTTGAACGCTCTCAGAGCTATAAATTTTACGATCCCACTTCAAGACTTTTTTTTGAGATGGGAAATGCAAGATTTCTTGAGGAAGTTGATTTTGGGAAGGAAGAGAACATAAAGAATGTTGTATTTGAGGAAGAACCAGCCACTAATTTTGAACAAGTTCTTGTGCCTATTACCATTTGAGGAACAATTTCGGTAATAGAAGATAATGTTTAGAATATTGTTCCTAACAATATTCTTGAAAAAGACAACAATGAGGTTCTTCCTCAAATACCTATAGAGCAAATTCAACAACCTCAAGAAGTAGAAGTGTTATTAAGGAGATCCACTGGAGAGAGGAGAAGTGCAATTCCCGAGGATTATCCATTGAACTTCTTTCAAGGCATGAAAAGTTCTATCTCTCAAAAGTGGATCGATGCCATGAAGGATGAAATGAATTCTATGCATGATAATGACGTTTAGGATATTGTCGAATTACCTGAAAGTGCAAAATCTATTGGTTGCAAATAGATATTTAAAACCAAGAGGGATTCAAAGGGTAATATTGACAGATATAAAGCTTGTCTAGTAGTTAAAGGCTTCACTCAGAAAGAAGACATTGATTATAAAGAGACATTCTCTCCAGTATCTTCGAAGGATTCTTTTAGAATAATTTTGGCACTAGTAGCTCATTTTGATTTAGAGCTACATCAAATGGATGTTAAGATTGTGTTTCGAAATGGCAACATTAAAGAAATGATCTATATGGTGCAACCAGAAAACTTTGTGTCAGTTGGCTCAAAGTCAATGGTATGCAAATTAAAGAAATCCATCTATGACCTTAAACACGCTTCTCTTCAATGTAATCATAAGTTTCATCAAGTTATTACCTCGTATGTTTTGAGGCAAATAAAGTTGATGATTGCGTGTACTACATGTTCAGTGGGAGTAAATTTATATTCCTGGTAATATATGTCAATGATATACTGCTTGCTAGCAGTGATATGAGACTATTGTATGAGACCAAGAGATTTCTAACGAAGAATTTTGAAATGAAAGATCTTGAGGAAGCTTCTTTTGTATTAGGTATTTAGATACTAAGAGATTGCTCTTAAGGTATCCTAAGGTTATCAAAAGAAAGCTATATAGATAAAGTCCTAGATAGATTTGGCATGAAAGAAAGTAAACCAGGAGATACCCCTATAGCTAAGGGAGACAAGTTTAGTCTCGAATAATGCCCCAAAAAGGACTTTGAAAGATACGAGATGCAAAAGATTCCTTATGCATCTATAGTAGGAAGTCTAATATACGCTCAAGTTTGTACACGTCCCGACATAACATTTGTCGCGGGAGATTTGAAAAGATATTTGAGCAATATTGTAATACATCACTAGAAGGCTGTCAAACATGTTATGTGTTACTTAAAGAGAACAAAGGAGTACATGTTTATTTATCGGATGTTTGAGAATTTAGAGATCATTTGGTACTCTGACTTTGAATTTTGGGTGTCTATACAATAGACACTCCACCTTTGGATATATGTTTATATTGGTTGAAGGTGCTATTTCTTGGAAGTCTGCTAAACATACACTCATAGCTCCTTCAACCATGGTTGCAGAGTTCATGGTTTGTTTTGAAACATCAGACTATGACATATGGTTGCGGAAATTTCGTCATTGGCTTACATGTGGTTGATGGTATTAAAAGACCACCGAGAATTTATTGTGACACTAAGTCCGCAGTTCTTTACTCCAACGATAATTGGAGTTCTACAAAGTCAAAATTTATTGACATCAAGTTTCTGGTTGTTAAAGAAAGTGCTCAAAATAGACAAATTTCCATAGAACATATAGGGACAAATTTTATGCTAGCTGATTCACTGACTAAGGGTTTGATACCTAAAGTCTTTCATGAGCATATTGCTCATAGGAGTATTGCTACTTATGATACCTTAGTTCAGTGAAAGTCTATAAGTTTTATGATATACTTTGGATGTCATATATAGTTTTATGCATAATAAAGTTGATGGTTTATTGTTCTATTTTGAACTTGTGTATTGTAACTATTGTGTTGAAATTAAAGACTTTAGATTGATCTCACTAAAGAATAAAGAATGACCAGTTGGAAATATACATGTTTAAGATCACATTGTATGAAATTTCCATGTCACTCATCCATATTTGATCTATTTCATTTAGTATATTGGTATGGTGATCATCGTGGTCGAGTCACGTTTGAATGTGATGAAGGTCGCGTTGGTTCCATAGTTAATATATGAGATGGACCAGATTGTATTTAGGAAAAATCTAAATATAAATAACATAGAGATGTGCGTCTAAAGAATATGTGATATAATTGTTTCGGAAAAAATATGAAGCCCAAGTGGGAGATTGTTAGAAATTCATAATTTATAATTAAGGTGTGCATCATATATTTAATACAATTATATCGGCTATATGACTTCTGAAATTGATAACAGATATGAGCTTAATGAGTGGATGCCCAAACGGTTGGCCTATATGGGATAATGAGAACCCTATAATTAACATAATAGGAACGGTTATGGTCCCCAATACACCAAATCACAAATAGTTTTCACCTCTCCTCATTAGAGAGAAAAAGAAGGTCCCAAAAGGAATTAAGGATTTAGTTGAGGAAGACCATCATACCAAAACTCTTTGTTGAAAGGTTTTCTTAGAGAGGAGAGAGGGGTTTCGGTTTTCCTTTTCTCATTTCAGTGTATTTTCTTTTTATTTGATTAATTAAGTGAACTCGGTTTTATTCTTTGTTTGCCATCTCGGCTTTGTTAAAATAAATTCCAATGCCGGTATAATGGTTTCAAAATTTTTCCAGTTGCAACTTACTTTTAATAATCATGTGAATAAATTATTCATTCTTTGCCCCATCTCGGCTTTGTTAGAATAAATTCTAACGCCGGTACAATGATATCGAAGAAATCCCTTATTACATAATTATTAAGTACCTTTGAATACCATCTCGGTTTTATGGAATATATTCCAACCCTGGTTTAATGGTACTCTAATGTATAAAAGTGATGAATTGTTAGTTGTTAGAAACAAATAAATAAATAAAGAACAAAAGAATAATAAATTTAAGTGATCTTTATTTATTTACTCCCTTCGGGTTCATAAAAGTTAGTAAGTTAGGTTCATCACTTTTGTATATTAAAAGGTGTTTTCAACAAATAAATTTATTGATAACACTTTACTATTTCACAATTTACATCGCTTTCAAGATTTAATTGAAGTATAGTATATGGTTATGTCGAACCACAAAGAATTGCTTAATAGAATGAATCATATGAATATGTCAATGCACAAATAATGAGTTAAACATATTTTAGTGGTTTTTTTGTTGTTTTGCACATAAACAATTTAACAAGAAAAGTAAACTACATATTAACAAATTCTTGATGAGACAAAATCATTTTGAATACGGAAAATATTTCTCAACTTCTTATGAGTTTGAACTACTTAGACAAGTTCTTATGTTTTACTTTGATTAACTCCAAAC
>NW_017717635.1:0-32416 GCF_001865875.1 Lupinus angustifolius
TAGAATGATAATCACTTATATTTATTACTAAACAATATTACATCCAGAAAGAGATTAGGTTGTCACACCCTAATATTGACTACTCTAATATTGAAGTAGTAATGAATATAAGATCTTAAGAAAAGTATGCTTAACTTGGCAAATAAACTAAGTAGTACAACTATTTTTTAGTTTATTTGTTAAGTGTTTGAGACAAGCAACTTTATGACTTCAAATCAATTTTTAGGTGATCAATCAAAAAAGAGCATTAAGAATTTCTGAAACAAGTAAAATTAATCAAAACACCAACTTGAATGATTAAAATTCAAACTTTTAGAATATAAGAAGAAGTAGAAATACATAACCATATTCAAAAGAAATTGTTAGGAGCATGAGCCATCCATCCAAGGATTGGATGCTTTGAGTTCCAAATGAGATTACAAAATTGATTTTTGCATCTCATTTGCCTTCTCCTTTTCTCTTCTAAAATTATAAACTAAAATTAAAAACTTACTTAAATAAAGTTCCCAAGAGCTAAGAACAAGAAGAGAGAACTTCAGAGAAGAATTTCTAGGCAAAATGTGAGTGAAAATGTGAGAGATATATGATTTTTATGCCTTTTTGCTCGAATGGAATCTGCCCTATTTATAGAAAGTCTTCTGAGCCCCTGAGCTGCTTGTCAGCCCCGCTAAGCAGCTGACCAAACCCTTCAGCATGAGTTTGGTCCCTTGATCAAGCAGCTTTGTCACCTCCTTATGCTTGACTCATCAAAGCTAGTTGTGAGCTACGAAACCAGCTATTGTGAGCTACTCTGGAAAGCCTATGGTGGGATACTTGAGGTGAGGTCATTGGTGACTTCATGGTTTGCTTGTTGGCTAAGTCAAGTCTGGGTGCATACTACTTAGCACAACTATTACACCGCTAAGCTGCTTGTTCAACAGCTTTGACTGGGCTGACTGGGACGTGGCCTGGTACTTGCTGATCTGGGCAGGAGTCTGTGCCCTATTTGCATGTGCCAAGCTCGTGTCTGACCGTGTCAAGCTTGAGTTTTGAGCATGTTAGGACTAGTTTGGTGCTAGGCTGAGCGACCAAGCAAGTCCTCTCAGCTACTTGCTTGAGCAGCTTGGTTCAGGTCAGGCTGGTGTCCAGGTCAGCTTAGCTTGGCTTGGTCCACGCTCAACTGCATGTTTGAGCACCTTGATTTTGACCATGAGTCTTTTTTTTCTCTTCTTTTCTTATTTCTAAATCCTACAAAATTCATAAAAAAGAAATACAAACACAAATATACAAGATTGTGATATTTTATACAAAAAGTATTGTTTTAAGTTGGTTTTTCTCAATTATGCTTAAGATAAGTGCCATAAAAGTGTATGAAATTTAGGTATGTTTGGCAGTTATCACTCTCTCAAAAGATATATCAAAGGAGTAGATCAGAGAACATGAATTCAGGGATTCAGGTATAACTTTGTATCATTGTTTTATATTATATGTGAGAATCATGAGATTCAAGATCCTAGTATTGATATTTCACCAATCATCAGGAAATATCTAACATTTTTAACTTACTCCTGAAGTATAATAATAAAATAAACCAACTCTGAAAAAACATAAGTGAAAAAAATAAGGGATGAATTATATATCCAACATTACATTTCAAATTTTATCAATCCAAATTTAGAGAATATATTAAGTTGAATAAATATTTCGTTTGTCTAAATTTATTTTGACGGCCCATGCATAATGGGAGGGATAGTTTTACTTATTGAGTTATTAAATATAAATACAAACAAATTTGCATAAAACTACGAGTATTGTTTTATGGTTGTCGTACTATCTTGCTTATTTAATTGTTTTGGTTAGTTATTGTCTTCTTGATGATATTATTTTCAATTGTTTGCTTTAAAATTGCTCAAACATGTTAATCTATTGGTGTTGTGCAACATATTATATTTGTATTTAAGTTGAACAAGGTCTTGTCATATATGTGCACATGACTACATGCACAACCATGAAAGAGAAACACTTATTGCTAAATAGTGACCAAGCATAGAAATAGGTTACCTTGTCTATTAGCTTTTACTAATCTATCATAAGTCAGACCAACCTTTTAAATAAACTAATCAGACTTTTCAGAAAACATACTTAATATAAATAGTCCATATTTCTTAAAAATTCTATTGACTATATACTCACTTAAATCTAGACTAAGTATGAAAGATTTTTTCTTATTATTATTTTTATACCCCTTGATTAATCATAATTCTTATTTTTATTAAATATAAGATCTTTTACTCTAAATGATTTGTTAATCTTTGATAATAATTATCAACTTCTATATTTTATCACAAATCAAATATTTCAATCAATCATATTATAATAATAATCTATAATCTATACTATTAATAAATCTATACTATTAATAAAGGGAAAACACAAAATAACCACCCATCATGGTGTAATTTGTGTTTTCCTATTTTGCCCTCAATATCTTTTTATTTCTACCAAAAAACCATATAATATTTTTTTTTATTTTATCCTTATTATCTTATTATTTTAAAAGTGTATTTAAAAAATTGAATATTAGACCAATTGAATAAATTCAACCGTAAATTTAGCGCAAAAAATTATATTTGAATTTATAAAATACAAACTATACATTACAAACGATAGGAAAGCGGCGACAGTGCATGTCAACACGCTAGTATTAATATTAATAAAGACAAAATAAATAATAACTACCTCATGGTATAATTTTTATATTTCAAACTTACCCTTTTATATTTTTAATAACTACTATAAACTTCAATATATTACTTTCATTTTTTATATTAATAATTTAATATCATTAATCTTCCACACATTCTCTTATTTCTATCTTCTATCTTTCTCCCCCAATAGGCACAAAATGAGAAATTGACATAAGTTTTATGTATATCATATCAACTATCACATATTATCTTCTTAAATTTTCACTCTTTATTGAGTTTATATACTGTAGTCTTATATTTAAATTGTTTTTCTTAAATAATATAATATGAAGATCATACATACTATTTCAAAAAAATAAGAATGCAGGTGACCGACACGGAGTGCCGGTCGACACGGAGTGCCGGTCGACACGCTAGTAATAGATAAAGGGAAAACATAAAATAACTTCTAATGATGTATTTTTGTTTGGCTATTTTATCCTTTATTATTCTAATTTCATGTTTTTGTAAAATATGTGCATTTCAATGTTAATTAATACTTATTTTTTAAATGTTACACAATTCTTAAACCCTCTGTCATTTTCACTTTCCATGTTACATAACTGATGGAGTTATTTCTCATTTTTAACTTCCATCATAATATCGATGGGTAAACGTGAATAAATTTGAATTACATATGAATGACAATTTTTCCTACAAAAATAATTGTGAGTGACTCAATTATTTGACTTTTCAACTAAAAAAATTATAAAATACGTAAGTCGAATACTCAATTACAAATTACACTATTTAACATAAAATACCATATTTAACATTTATACACATTACAAACAATAGGAAAGTTATTTAATAGGCACGACACGCTAGTAGTAATAATATAAATATCAACTTATAATATTTTATAAAGTTGAGATAATAATATAAATTATATAAGGATACAATCATATATAATGGTGGTAAGGATAAAACAAGATAAACTATACACAAATAATATCCTCCAAAATCAAATAATATATTGATATATATAATCGAATAATCATAATAATGATAATCATAACAATAACAATAAGAACTTAATAACAATAAAATTATATTATTACTTCTTATGTTAAAATTGAGAGATATAAATTTATTATATCATTGTACTCATTTTATCATAAAATAAAATAAAAAATATATGGTTAAAAAATTAATTAAGAAAACCTAGTAATTTTTGGGATGTTATAAGTAGTTCTTTAATCCAACAATAATAGGAGATTTACAAAGTCAACATTTATTGACATCAAGTTTTTAGTTGTTAAAGAAAATGTTCAAAATAGACATATTTCCATATAACATATATGAATAAATTTTATGCTAGTTGATCCATTGACTAAGGGTTTGACACCTAAGGTATTTCATGAACATATTACTCTTATGAGTGTTGCTCCTTAGGATATCCTAGTTCAATAGGACTTTATATGTTTTATGGTTTACGTTGGACGTCATATATAGTTTTATTCATAATAAAGTTGATGGTTTATTGTTAAATTTTGAACTTTACATGTTTATTTTTTGTGTGTAACTATTGTGTTACAATTAAAGATTTTAGAGTAATTTCACTAAAGACTAAAGTATGACCAATTGAAAATAGACATGTTTGAGATTATATTAAATGAAGTTTCCATGTCACTCATCCATATTTGATATATGCCATTAAGTATATTAAGATGTTGATGATGATGGTTGAGTCATGCTTTATTGTGATGAATGTGGCGGTAATTCCATATGTGATATATAAGATTGACGATATTATATTTAAGAGAAGTCTAAATATAAATAGCAAGCAAATGTGCACCTAAAGAACATGTGATATAATTATTTCAAAAATATGAAATTCAAGTGAGAGATTGTTAGAAATTTATTATTTCTAATTAATATTTCGTAATTATAACTTTAATATAATTATATTAGCTACTTATTTAAGAGTTACAAAATAAGTGGTCTAATGCTGACAATCTATAGGGTTTCTAACACTGATATGAGCTTAATGAGTGAATAATCAAGTTTTCTCATATAAGATAATGAGAACCATATATGCTAACACATCACGAATACTTATAGTCTCTAATACTCCAAATCACAAAAAATATCAACAAAAAAATTTAAGGATGTAGTTGAGGAAGATCTGATCATACCTCCAACATTCTTAAGACATATCAAAAGGAAAAAGAACATGAATATCAATTCAAGTATGTTTTCTAATTATATTAGGTGAGAATCATGATATTTAAGATCCTTATAGAATTGATGATTCATTAATCATAAGAAAAATGTAACATAAGATACTTATAGGAGATAAAATATATGAATTACTCAAGATGAAATTTTCTCTTACTAGACCAATACATTTATTTTATGGGCTTAACATCTATATATTTTTTGTGTAAGATATTTTACATGACCTATACACAATTCATTATTCATTTGTATTACTTTTATTTAAGAGTCAATGATAATTAATATATGTATAATATGTCAATAATGTAAAAAACTCTTACATTATTGATGCATAAATATTATTTCTTCATTTTTTTTATATAAATGATTTTAAGCACAATTACTGAACCAATTCTATATTTTATCGGCAACAAATTAATTATATAAAATTCACAAATATTTTTTTTTACATGGATGCTGTAAGAAGTGATAGTTACAAGTACGAAATTAGAAGGTACCTAGAAAGCTGATTAAAGACAGTTATAAAAGGCATTTTATGGGGTTTGCAACCCATTCATAATAGGTTATTGTAACCTTATCCATCTTTCCGTTGATCCATATCCATGATTTTAGCTTTACGGATTCTACTATGTGATGAAGAGTAGACTTGATTGAGTTGAAGATGATAATGTTTCTAGATAACCAAATGGACCATATTATTTTTTAACCAGATGATGCTCCATCATTTTCAGCCTTTTTTGTCTTTTGCCATGTGTTGGGTACGAGTGAGGTAAGAATAAACCTAGAGAGGGGGGTGAATAGGTGTAGCAAATCACTAATCCCGCTTTTCCGATATTTGCGCAAAATACAAAGTTGCTGCAATTAATCGATTAAACATATGGTTAATCGATTAAGAACATATGTGTTAATCAATTAAGGTCAGTACGTTAATCGATTATACTAGGTGATTAATCTTTGAAAAATACACTTTTCTTGCTTTGAAAACAGTGACGAATCTTGATCTTTACTAGCCTAATATTGATCTGTGATTATCAACAGATTAACAACAATTAACACTTAATCACATAATGCAAATAAACTCAAAAATCAAGTAAAGACAGAATCGTAAAGAGATAAGGGAAGAGAAAATGTGCTCGAGGATTTTATCATGGTTTGTTTGCGGTCCACTTGCAAACTACATCCAATCTTCCTGTCTGATCTAGAAGATTTTTCTTCACTATGGAAAAACGATTTCTTTACAAACACACTTCTAATACAAGACACATGACGCTCCTTTCTTGGAATTGTTAAGCCCCCACTTCGGTTTAACTACTCAGTTCGCCTACTAGGATACCTCATCGTTCACGACTCTAGCCTCAACCTAAGTATCGCTTGAACCAAGACCTCTAGCTCTCGTGAAGACACCTACCTAACCGCAATTAGGGTTTTCTCTAATACAAGATTTTTGTCAAGTTACCATGCATACTTAATGTGTGAATATGACATTCAAGCTCAGCCCTAAAACCCTATGCAGAATCCTCACAAATAACCTAGAACTACTTATGATGATATGCAATGGTTTTACAAAAGTATAACAATGATAACACTTTTCAACAAAAGGTTTTCCCTATCATTGCTCTTTGAAAACTATGGAAACTATGCAAGAAAAACTTCTCAAAGATCAGCAAGATTGCTTTGAAAATTAAGCTATAAGAATTTTAAGTTTTTCTTTTCTTGAATTGAAAATTCGAAATCTATATCAAACTAAAAAGACTGATTGTTCTATTTAAAATAACAGCTTTCAGTTATAACTGATTTTAGCTGATGTTAATCGATTATATAGCAAGTTAATTGATTAACGTGTTTCTTGAAAAACAGTTTCTCAGTTATGGCTTAATCGATTATTAACCTTCTTAATTGATTAATAAGCCAGAAATCTGGGGAGGTTAGCTACTGTAACTCTTTTTAATCGATTAGACCTTTCCTTAATCGATTAACGGATTTCAACAAGACTTAATCGATTATCGAATGTGTTAATCGATTAATATGTGTGAAAATGTTTTTTCTTAACTATATAGTAAACACCCTATATGATGAATGTTCATGCAACATGATTTTTGAAATGATTAAATCCTTTATGCACAAAAACATGCATGCTTAATGAAAATGCATAAATCTTACTTACCATATATATGTATGTAGATGTGATGCCTCAACCTATATGATTTTCATTTTAGCCTTTTCGTGAGATAATTCCCTCTTGGGTTTACCTAACCTAAACTCAATACTAGGCAAGCATCTTAGGACTCTAGAATATAAAAACAATCCTAAGTTCTATGACGTTGACCTTGATTTCTCGGTATGTTGTTTGTTAAGTTATCCAAATCTTCAAGCTTCCATATAAGACTTTGTCTTCATCAAAACTTAGTAGGTTGGTTATAATGACATCCTTTGACTATTTGCCATTTCACCATGCCCATGTGCATAGTAAAAAAGTGGTTGGGTCTTGAGGTAGAGCAACGCTAATGTCCAACCAATTGTAGATTTGTAGAACTGAATAGGTGAGTCAACATGAACATAAAATGTGTTGGAGGTGCTCATTGTAGAAAATGTACAAAGGTCCTCCTCCTCGTGTTAGATTTATCCCCTCCGAAGCAAAGTCATCCATAATTGATAGTCCGTCCTAAGAAAGTCTTCAAGCGAAAGTAGTGACCTTTAATGGTGCTTTGGGTTCCCATAGGAAATGTTAGTGCTGACATTTGTGTTCTTGTTGTTGAACTTGTTGAGCAAGAAGCTTGTATGTTGATTTGACTGAATAACTTTTGGTTTTGTCGTGGGGCCATTCCCATGAATCAGTTGTGTTTTCTTGTAGTACATATTATTGAAGTTTCTGCATAAAATTATCAATTACCTCTAATTCCCAAATAAATGTTGTCTTCTACAGCTTAAGTTCCACTCCCACTTCCCCTCAGATAATCTCCCTAACTCATTTATAAGTTTATTCCTATATTAACTTAGATATAAACCTAGACAATAAGTTTATAGACCCAAGCCAATTGTCTTGTCAAAATCTTGGCATTGCCTCATACCCTACTCTATGAGCAATTACTTTCCAGAATTAGAGTGAGTTGTCAATATCCCTATTTTGAAGGTTACCTAAATCCCTAAATCAAGGTAATTTTTTTAATGGAGAAACCCTCTCCCCTACCCCAAAGGGGTTAGATATAGTCTTCCCATATTTAGGTCTCAACACTTTGTACCAAAGACTATCTCTTTCAGTAAGCAAGCACTATTTCTATTTCCCTAGAAGAGCTAGATTGAATAAGTGAATGTCCTTAACCCCCGAACCACCATTAGACTTTTCTTTGCACACATGTTCTCATTTAATCCAATTTATCTTCCTTTTGTGCTTAGTCCCTCTTTATAGAAAATTCCTTTAAATTTTTTGAATAGAGTGAACAACAATTGATTGAGCTTTATAGAAGGACAGGTAGTATACATGAAGAGCAAACAAGACAACATTTATCAAGATGACACATCTACCATATGAAGTGTGATTCATTTTCCAAGAAGAGAGTCTTGATTTCTAGGTGTCATGCCTTATATGATTTACACCTACCAGAATTCCTAGATAACAAAAGGATTGAGAGGTAACTGTGCACTTCAAAGAGTTGGTCAGGTCTTTAACGTGACCCATTTAATATTCAGTCCCATAAGTTTATTGTTAGAGAAATTTACATTTACGCCTGATGATAGCTCAAACAACCTGAAGATACTTTATAGTGCTAATATATTTTGCTTAGAACAATCTCTGATTAGCATTGCATCGCCAATAAATTGGAGTAGGAAAATATTGATGTCATCGAGTCACACCTTGTAAGGAGTGAACACAAAAAGTGTTTTGTGATGGCTTAGTGCATGAGTCTAGAGAGACCTTGTGTTGTCTATAGTAGATATTTGGTTGAAGGGGACACCATGGAGTGTTGGGCATCTTCGATTTTGTTCAGTGAATAAGTTCTCAAAGTGGCAATGAACCCCATGTCTAACACCCTCAACATCGTCTATCCATTGGCCATTTATCCTCAAACCTTACATAGTATTATGTCTCCTTCTTATATTGATAAGCTTATATAAGTATTTTGAGTTGGTCCTTCATTTAATGAGAGCATATACATTCTCTCCCCGCAAAACAAAATTGTTAAGTTTAAGTGAAGGGTGCAATATTTTACAACCTACACTTTTTTTATTTTACAAATATGTCCTTACTTCATTCATAACCTTTTTCTTTCTTCTTTTTCACCCTATATAAACCCAACATCCTCAAGCATAAAGACAAATATCATAATTGTATTGCACTATGTAATCTTCTTGATGAACTACTCTTATGCGGTCAACTAGGTATACATTTCCTAAACGATATCTCTAATTTTCATTCTTTTAGTTGATACGTTGTTTCCAGTTCGGTACACATAAAAATTAGGCTCTCACAAGTAACAAGAATTTGTTATCTCAAACTGTATCCCAAATCATATCTTACATTAATAAAAATATATCATGTCAATTAAAAAAATAAAAGATTCATTATTTTTCTGTTTTTACTTTAATTTCATTGGTGCATGAGATGATTTAAAACACAGTATAGAACATCGGATTCTAGTCTTATAATTGTGCCTATGACATTTATACATTCTTTTAAGACTTCTCATAATAATGTCTCTAATTATTTTTAGTAATTTTTTCTCTCATTATCATTTGAGGCATAAACAAAATCATGAAATCAGACTTTAAACTTTAAGGTCTACAAAAAATAATCAAGTTTTGATAAGACTTCTCATAGTAATGTCCCTAATTAATTCTATTTAACTTCAAAAGGTTGTTTCAAAAGTTGTATTTTTTTCAACTAAAACTTTACTTCTTCAACAAACTCCGGAAATGGAAAAAACAAATAATACTAACTTCTTCATCCTTATAGAAGTAATGAAATTTTTTACTTCTCCACCCTCTTATAAATCATTTTGAACCCCGATATGGTTCAGATCCTCTCATTACTAGATGTAGAGATGATGACAAGCAATAAAAATAAAATTGTGGTTTAGATTTTTACTTATTTTAAAAATAAAAAATTAAAAAATATTATTTCCCCTTACAATATTATTTTCCTCTAGATTTCAGTATCTGAGAAGAATTTAATTTTTCAATAACATGTTTAAGCAGCTCAAATATATGAGAAACCGTGGATCATATTTTCAGTTGTAGATAATAACTTTTAATACACCCCATTTATCTATATTAGCATTCTAAGTTTGTAAAAAAGGAAATATAGAATATAGTATGGAATATGGATTACACCTTGAGTGGGAATCAAAGATAAAGGACTCTGCCAAAAGGAACCAAATACTGAAAAAGATATCACATAAGGATTGATGCTTAACACCTTTAAATATAAACATGAAAAGGGTTTATGTTCAGATATTTATGCATGTTATGTAAGGAACCTTTTTCTATCTCCACTCTTGACAATATGTGGCATAATTCATAATAAATAGAGATTGTTTAGAGGCTAATTTTATGCAGCTTTACCCCCAATAAAAGGAATCATTATTCTAGATTAACTTAACTTTTATGGAATGAGTTGAAATCTTATTAGTAAAGCAAATTGGAAGAAGTTTCATACTAGGTTTAACAAGTTTAAACGAGATCTAACCGAATGATTTCATATGTAATTAATAATTATCTATAAATATATGATAATAGTAATTATATATATTTATATTGAAGTAATATATCTTTATTTTTTGGACATTTGAATAAGACAAAAGTATTAGAGTATTATTAAATATTTTATTATTATTTTAAGTGAACCGTTTGATTCACTTCCCAAGTTATTACGGTTTAACCAAGTTTAATACAGTCAATCAAAATTTTGTTAATTCAAAGCAGTCTAATCCTTCTCATTCGATTAGGACGACAAACCATATCCGTTTTCAAGTGTGAAACTGGTCAGACTTGTCTAGTGCTTTTAAATCATAAAGAACAACATTATCATTCTACCAAGATTTGTTTCCATATTCTTCCATGCAATTAGTTTTTCTATTATTTCCTAATATGTTCTCAATTTATTTGTTGATATTTAATATTTGATTTGTATTTTGGAGTCTTAGGTTCTCAATTATCAAACACAAAGTTTAAGTATGTCACCATAATATACAAGAGAACTTACATTGACCTCTTATAAGATTTGACTTTATTATAATTCATATTTTAAGGGAGGCAAGAGTAATGACAACATAGCCTCAAATTTCAAGAAAGATCTGATTTATTTTCGGGTTCAAGCCTGATAAACGAGACTATATGGTCAAACATATTAATCGAGGGCCTACCCTGACAACATTTTTTACATACACATAAATCAGGGATCAAACAGGTCAAACAAGACACCATGTAATTAAATGAAAGCTTAAAATGAGGTTAATAAAATTTTCCTAATTATATAATAACAAATCTTAAATGGTTTCCCCAACATGTTCCAATGTTGGCCTAACTTTCCAATTAGAGGTGTCTCAAACATCTCTTCACCACATTGAATGTTTGACATAATAAGTTTATTTACGCCTCGTATCTCCATCTCCATCTAATACTGGAAAGGATCTAAATTTCCTACATTAACTAGCATACTTAATCATGGTTAAAGATTCGAGCTAATTAAGGTATGATTAATTACTATTTGCTCAAAATAACAAGAAACTAGCTCATTTCAAGTTAGACATGATAAAATATTTCAAGATCAAAAACTACATGCTAGAAAGTTTAGTTAAAGCATATAACACTACATGCTCCCTCAACAAAAAAAGGTAAAAGCTGCAACAGAAAAGATGGAAAATACTGAAACAAAGGTAAGTTTCACCACCAGTTCCAAACAAGTCTCAACTGAAAAGTTGACACAATTTCCTCTAAAACCTTTCACCATGTTTGAGAAGTTAATGTGATGTTGCACTAATGACCCTTGGCCTCACAGGAGTTTTTGAAGGACTTACCCTACAGAGTGTGAAAGAAAACCAAATATGATTAGAAATAGAGTAAGTAGAAGAACTTGCAGAATAAAAGTACCCTTCATGAAAAGGGTCAGAACCTGATAGGTTGGGCTCCTAAGAGCATTCCACTGCAGTTTAGTGCAAGAATGGCACTCTCTGCCTACTCAAGAAGAAAAAAATAGCAGTCAAGATATAATGATTTCGAAAGAAATAACATTTTCATGCCATTAGCGCCACATTACAAAAGAAACCATTGAATTCTTTAGTGGTGGTTATGTAAACTATGGTTAAGCTTGACAAAAACAGCAAATAAGAAAATAACCGAAATCAATTCATGCATCGTCATCCTTAGGAAGATCTCGAAAATTTGTTATTATGAAGGTGCTATTTTTCTACTGACTACACTTGAAGTAAAACAACAAAAAATATAGCATAGTGAACAAAATAAATACTCTAGTAATAGCTTATTTTTTAGAGTGAATAATTCCAACAATGTTGCTCAGTGACCAGAAGATCACAGGTTCAAATCCAAAAAACAGTCTCTCCGCTTGCGGGGGGTAAGGCTGCGTACATCTACCCTCCTCAGACCTCACTAAGTGGGATTCTCATGCACTGGGTCACCCTTTTTTAATTCCTAGAACATTTTTTCTTTTACAAATAACATATCATAAAGATGTATATGAATCATGGGCAGATTCATGAGAGCTATATGGATATAAATTAACCTATCACCTGCAAGGAGAAAGAAGGTAGTACATTCACAAAACGACGACTCGATAAACGTTAATAGATAGAACATAATGAAAATGCTCTACGCAACCACTTCACTATTACTCTTGGTACATAATTTGAAAGGAAACATCCACTAGTCAAGAAAATGGGCTCAAAATGCTTACAGAGAAAAATATATTTTCCCTCCAATGATACATTCTCATTCCAGCATTAAAGATAAACACTGAAGACAAGAATACTACCATCGTTACAGTTACCAATAAGATAAATATAAATTGATGCATACATCAAGATATGCCGAATAAGCTTTTTATGGTGCAGTTGTTCTTATAAATTATGAAAGTGTATGAAAGCCAGTTAATAGGCTTATATAGGGCATATAATTGTTTATTCAACACTTACTATTGCAAATTCCACAAAAGCGATTCGAGTTGAGTGCACCTGGTCCCCTAAAAGCCTCAAGCGCGTAACCTGTAAAATAAAAAGGTAATGTCAGCCGCCATTTAACTTACCAAATAAATATTTCCTAGCAAATGGAATGCAACAATTATTCTGGTCTGACCTCGCCACAAATTGATTCAAAAAAATTCTTCACTTCAGCTTGAGAAACCTGCACTCAGATATTTGAGAGAAATCTATCAATGCGTCAAGCCATCAATAGATCGAACTGTAGCCAACCCACCTAGTAGGCATAAGGCTTGGCTGTTGTATCAAGAGATTCAACTGTGCTATCCATTTATGCAAATCATTGATGCATTAATGGGTATCCTGGTAATACATTAAAAACGGTTTAGGCTAGTTAAGTCAAAACTCAACAAGTGCTTAATCAATAACCAACCTATGAACATTGTTAACCAATTCATTGAACAATAATTCCTAAAGAGAAAATAGTTTTACCAGAGCATAGCTTGTTGTAATTTTCCAAAAAAGAAAAATGATATACCTTTTTATCAATATTGGTACAATAGACAGTCCGGGCACACATTTCCCGCTCATCAACCGACTGCATGTTACAAAGTAAAGAACAATGTAATAGACTAAAGATTTGGAACCAGGACTCACCTATCAAAATAGACATACTCAGAGAAAAGCACAGTTATCTATAAAGTATGGCTAGTTCTTTTCTTATTTTGTTCATGAAAATTCTGAGTGAAAAGAGAAAAATGAAAAAGAAAAGGAAGATCAGAGGATAAGAGAAATCATGTTCCAAAACTAAATGTATGTGGAAAACAAGAAATATTCAAAGCAACTCCTTTTAACTGTGCCAAATGACTGTAGGTGTAATTGGTTAAAAAAACCTCGGTTATATACCATAGATTAGTGAAATTAATTATCTTATCACGCACCAAAGAATCTGAAACATTCTGCTGTTTTTTCATATATTCAACCATTGTTGGTCTTAAGCTTAATACATACAACCTTTATATCCAAGAGTGGGCATATGGAGCATGAAGTTTGTTGGACTACAAACTAGATATTTGTCGGTGACCCAACATCAAGATAGGCTCTAATACAATGTTAGAATAAATAAGCCAAACTCTCCTCGGAAGTTAACTTATAGGAGGAGAGGGGTTTTACAAGTCATAAAAAATGGTTCATCACTCATATACCCAACCAATGTATGGCTTTAATACATAACACTTTTAATCGAAATATAGCTTAGCACCGAAAGGACCAGAAAACATTCATACCCTAGGGAGGAATGTAGGATTCACAGGAAGAATGGCAGTTTTTGAAGGAAGAACCCGGACAGGATAGAAGCCAAGCATAGTGCCACCGAGGTTTAAAGCTGTCCTTGCACCATCTGTTGACACAAATTCCATAGAAAATGCATGATTAAGGTTTAAGAAGTTATATTCTGTGTGCATGTGTGGTCATGTCTTTCGGTGGAAGTTGAAGAGGGGGACAAAAACTTACACTCATCTGAAAACTCAACGAAAGCAAAACGAAGAACTGAGTGTGGATCACCACAAATTCGGCAATCGATTACCTTCAATTCAAATGATGTAATAAAATGTCATAATTAGGGTGACAAATTATAAAAGGATTTATATTTGAAATTTAAATCCAACATATTCAATGAACGGAGAGTTCTTCTTTTATAACAAATGCATCAGATATCAGCTCAGGAAGAACATTCAAATTTCTTACAAATTTTGCCAATGACTGTTGCTATTAATGAAGGGGGCCTTTGATTTTGTGAAACAAAAGAACCATTAATCATAATAAATTAATTAGTTTGTAATTATAAGCCAGTAAATGTACAAGCAAAGTGGAATGCATTTCACTGATGCACAAAGTTAGGGGGTTTCCACATAACTAGGACTAGAACTGGAACACATTTTCTGTCTCAAAGTGTGCCACTCCATGTGATAGGTTGAAAAAAATATATTTAAGTTAAAAGTTTAATAATTAAGTGATTTTATGGCCAATCACGTCAACTGGCACACTTTGTAGGACAAAAGATGTGCTCCCGACTAGAACAACAACAAAGCCTTACCAGAATAAGTGGTGTAAGATATACGCAGCAAATACATTATTGAGCTAGATGATAATAACCATAGAACCATAGAAAAGCAAGGGAAACAACATACAGAAACATTCTATGATTTTCTGCTGCCAAAATATAACAGTGATAGCCATAAAACAAAACTTTCAGAAATCAATTAGAACATGCAATCAAATACAATAATTTAAAATTATTCGCTGTTATAATATCCGCCCAATTGTGAACACAAAAAAAGTTGACCATGCAAACAGTCGAGGCTCGTAACTTACTTGTCCACAATTGCTGAATAAGGCCGCAAGCCGCTCCTCAGTAACCTACACCAAGACAAAATGCATCTCATATAATGCTGTTTTTTATGATCAGAATGGAACACCAGACAAACTACATCATCTAAGATAAGATTTTGTTCCAGCTGTTCTCACTTCACTTACCTGCTGATCAATATCAGAAACATACACTGTTCTTCTAACGCTATCTTCTCTCTGAGCCTTAAGTGATCTTCCGTTCGACCTTCTTCCCTGGCTAAAACTATTTCTCTTCTGCAAGATGACAAAAACACACACTTTCAGTAATAACAAAATGAATGATGAAGTTAAATTACACATGAAAATGCTACCTCAGTGATATCATTACTAACATTTCAACAGAAACTGCAATTGTCAAATAACAATTATAGGCCCATCATTGCAGGATAAATACTGTATGATCAATATGGAGTTAATCGTGCAATAAGAGCACAGAATAACAGACGAACATATCATAACAAAAAAAGTTGTATTTAGCTACACCAAATCTGAAAGACATCCTCAACTCCAATGTAAATTGGAAAAAGAGAAAAGCACAGGATTTGTATTTACTGAAAATGCCAAAAGAACCCAAATGAGGTTTTGTATTTACATGAAAACAAAAGAACCCTGAATGTAATAAACATGAAGTACAAATCATAACCTTCAAAATAAAAAGTCCATACAAGACGAATGTAAGTATGATCACACACCACAGAGACTGAATTCCATTCATGTCAATTTACAATTTCCATATTAAAAACTTGCCACTTCTCTAAAAACTCGAATTCTCTGTTTTACGGCTAAATTTACACTCTGTCACATTGCCTTTGTACTTTATTCCAATGGGTTGAATAAAATTTATATCTTTAGCACACACACAAAACTGAGACAGCAAAAACATTTCAACAAAGTAATAATTCTTCATACACAATTCATTAATAATATTAGGAGACAATGCAATATAACAAAAGATTTCATTTTTCTAGCAGCACTAGCACAATCCAGCTAAGAATGAAAACCCATCAATAAAACTAACACCAGAAAATAATAAAGCTATCAAAATGGGAGATCAAAAACAAAACATGCATACCCTTCTGTTAGGGTAATTATCATTAGCCAATGGCTTAGCATTGGCCAGAAAATTTGTTGGTGAGAACTGATTAAAACCCTGATACAAATTATCATGATTTTGAGGATATGATGAAGGAAAGAACTCTTTTGCCAAAGGATTCAACTTTGTGAACATGTCAACCAGATTCTGCACGCTGAATTCAGATTCTGGCTTAGGTTTTAAGTCCATTGTGTTGGTTGCATCAGCAGAAATCTCAGCAACCGCAGCCATTGAAAAAAAATCAAAGCCACCCCACAAAATCTCTCAACAATTTGGAGCACTTAGGCTAAAAAAGATGAAATTTTGAGACCAGAAATTGAAAAATTTAGGGAATTGAAGAGATTCTATTGGTTCAGTGACACCCCAGAAACGTGATCAGATTTTTTTTATTTTTTATTTATTTGAGTGGACTGTTTCAGAAGAAAAA
Source organism: Lupinus angustifolius (assembly GCF_001865875.1). NCBI lineage: Eukaryota > Viridiplantae > Streptophyta > Magnoliopsida > Fabales > Fabaceae > Lupinus > Lupinus angustifolius. The sequence goes on from NW_017717635.1 coordinate 16,984, forward strand.
ATGGGTATGAACAGAAACCCATTTAATAAAAGCTAAGATTTTTATTAAAAAAAGTGCAAGTGAGAAATTAGAATAGAGAATTAGGGTTTTGAGATGGATTATTATGGGATAGAAGGAAAGAGAGAGAAAGGAAGTAGTTTTTGGAGTGGCAAAGGCTTTTTTGCTTTAATTGCTCTTGGCCCTTCCTGTCTTGTGTTTTTTGCTTTAGAATAAAAACAAATTAATAGATATTTTGTATATTATAACTTTTATTACTTTAAAGTTAGAGAATAATGCATGGAAACGTAAGAGTTTTATATTTAATCATTTTATTATCTACTATACATATTTAACTATAATTGATTCTTCAAAAAAAAGTAATACAAATTAATAATGTGTTACTATATGTAAAAAAATTATCCTAACAACACATATATATTTACATTGTTGAAAATATATAGATATATATAATTTATTTTATTATTATTTCATAATGAACTATATTCATTAAATATATGCTTAAAGTTGAAAACTAACCAAGTATTCCTCCATATTTGTCACCATAAATAGACACGAATAAGTAGTAGTGACATCTAACTATTCTATTATATCTCTACACTTAGTTGTAAATACAAGATTATGACTCATTTAAAAAATATTATGGGGTGATGCCTTTTTAAAAAAATAGTTTACAACTTATTTAAATTTAAAAAAAAATATTAACTCTCTTTCCTTAGTGAGGGTTTTTGAAAAAAAAATTATTACATGAGGTTTAACTATAAGTTAATTGAAATAGTTTGTTTGTAAATCAATGACTTAAAAGATAATTTATAGTACTCTAACTTAGTAGCAAATTTATTAAACTTTGTAGTTGTGAGACCTATCTTGATACTAGTGTATTTTCGGAACCCAACTTACCTAGACATTAATACATTAGATATAAAAATAATTATACCAAACAATTTCAATTAGATAGATTATTATCCATAGGCTTTTTTTCTGGTTTTTCAGTCAAATTTAACTGATGAAAGGCTTGTTATGCAGCTTTTGGTTATTGAGTGATTTATGAGAATTATACAAAGCTCTCAACAATTGTGGCCCCAAGACAAAAAAGAGAAGAAAATGGGCCCACCCAAGGTCAAGCCCACTTGGGCTTCCCTGCAAACTAGATAAAGTTACAGTGCTACTCATCATCCTTTAGAGTTCCAATCAAATGGTGTGGAAGATCTTCTATTAGAGAAAAACTTGCATAGAGACACATGCGTTATGTCATATTTAAAGATAAGTGTAATTATGTTTTTTCATCCTATCATTTATGATTAAATTTTAATTAGAATTAAATTTTTAATGTGTTGGCAATTTTTTTTTGTCTCCACATACATGTTGCTAGGTATCACTGGACAGAATACACCTAGAAGGGGTTGAATAGGTGTAGCAGAGCTCAAGTTCCGCTTTTTAGGTTTTTACACACTTGTTGAAAAATGTCCAATTAATCGATTAAGCACTATTCATAATCGATTAAACACAGTAAAAACAGAATGCATAAAAACTTGTTTAACAGCTCTCTTGCATCATAGTTTACGAGAAATCAGACAATGATATAATATATATTTTTACACAAAATTAAACTAGTTATAGCATAGAACCAGTATACAAATTATCATGTTATATCATGCAATATTACAACTTGAAATGTAAAAGAGAAAGAGATAGAAAAGATTGCGCAAAGATTTTATCCTGATTCGTTTTGCAGTCCACTGCAAAACTACATTCAGACATCCCCTTCTGATCTTGGTAGATTTTCTTCTTCACTATAGAACACAATATATAATTACATACACGCTTCAAATTACAAGACTCGAATGCTGCTTTCTTGGAACCCAAAGAACTTCGTCACCCTTGGTTTGACCTTTCCTAAAATCGCCTCCCAAGAAAACATTTCTCACCGTGATTCGGTCCCAGCCAAGGTATCGCTCTTTATCCCAAGACCTCCAAATCTTTGTGAAGAACACCTTACCTAACCGCAGCTAGGATTTTCCTAATCCTTGAATTACAATGCTTTGAGTTATGAATGAGTACTTAATACTCAGATTTTACAGTAAAATCAAAGACTAAAACCTAAGCAAGAACTCACAAGACCTCCTAATCTAATATGAATGTACATGCATGAGGTTTATGAAATTATGCAATCATTAACAAACTATCTCTTTTCTTTCCAAGAAACACAAGAATGATGCAAGAAAGCTTTTCAAAGAACATGCAATATGAATATGAAACTTAAAGCCCTAACATGATCTAATCTTTCTCCTAATGCAACATGCAATATTTTCTCCTAGATATGACAGTGAGTAACTCGAAAATATGCAGAGAAAATGATGTAAAAATGTATGGATTCTTATGCCACATATGTTGTGATTTCAGTTTGAATAGAAAATTGTCTAAAGTGCCAGTTAATCGATTAAGTACCCATTTAATCGATTACGTACCCATTTAATCGATTAACGGGTTGTTGAATTTTCAATTTTCTGTTGAAATTGTGATTCTGTTAATCGATTAACACTATTCATAATCGATTAAGTTAATGGATTAACAGAATTCATAATCCATTAAAGAGTGTAAAATCAGCTTGTTAATGCATTGTGAACTACCTATATGATATATGCTCATACAATACATGATTTCTAAATATAATACCTTTAATGCACAAAATTAACGTATTCATATACATGAACCTAATTATCATATATTTCTAGATGATGTCTCATTTTAGTGGATTAAAACTTTATTAAGTCTTGTGAGACTCACACCTAGGTTTACCTAACCTAGACTCAATATCTATGACAGACATATTAGACTTCTAAAAAGATAATAAGAATTATAATCTAAGTCTAATAAGTCATCACTTGAGTCCTCGACATGTTGTTTGTTGAATGATCTTCAAGCTTGTTTTCATGTTTGTCTTCATCAAAACATAGATCAATCTCCAATGGTGCACTTCACTTTCACATGTGTCTCCACACAAGTATTTCTCCCTGTTCTTATTAGTGTCCTCAATAATATCTTAGACCAATCAAAATATATTATTTAATTGAAAAAATGTTACAAAAACATAAAGTAATATTTTATATTATTTAATGTAATTTTATTAGCTAGGGATATAGAGACATGATCCTACATAGCATCCCTGTTCCTCATGCTAATACACCATTGTCCCAATATGTTAGAGCAAAATTTAAATCTTGCTTTGCTTTTGAACTTATTTCAGCTCTTTTTTTATTTTATTATGTTGTGGCAAGGTCAATCCCTCTATTTGGACTCAATTTTTTTAAAAACAATTCCAAAATACTTTTACTCTTTTCTTTCCTTCTTCATATTCTCCTAGACCCATAACTTATGATATCATCTTATAATTGAATCTCTCTATCAATTCTATGAAACATTGTGCTACCAATGTTTTAAAGTTTGGTTGCGATTACATTATGATATCATAATTGTGGAAAATTACAGTCGATGTGACCACATTTGTGGCCATAATATGGAGAGTTCTGAAACCATACTTGTGGTTGTAGAGACTCTCGAAATTGTAATTGTGGTTACAAACTATAATCTAAAACAATGGTTATTGTTTATATAGACAATCTAAATATCTAGCATAACCCCTATTGTAATCACCCTCTCCTTCTTCTAAACAATTCATATGTTGCCTTTCTTAGGGTTTAGATTCTTTGTATGTCCTCTTAACCCATATTGTTTTACCCCTATTGTAATAAACCTCATGGTATAATCATTCTACATGTATGCAATTTTTATTAAATGAAAGGCTAATCTGTTATTAAATGTTTCTTTCTATTAAAGATATATCTAAAAGCAAAAGTTTATATACATTATCATATCAATTTCATAGATTATTAACATTTTCACATCTTCTGATCTCATAAATGTATATCTTTTGTTCATTTGCCTGACAGATACAAATAAATGTTAGAAATTCTTTATGATTGGTGAAATACGAATCCTAGGATCTTGAATCTCATGATTCTCACACATAATATAAAATTATACTTGAATCCATGTTCTCAGATCTACTCCTTTGATATACCTTTTGAAATTGATTTTTTGGTATGATGACCTTCCTCAACCAAATCTTGAATTCCTTTTGGGACCTTCATTTTCTCTCTGATGGAGAGAGGTGAAAACTATTTGTGATTTGGTGTCTTGGGGACCATAATTGTTTCTTATGTGTTAACTTATAGGGTTCTCATATCCCCTATAGGCCAACTATTTGGGTATCCACACATTAAGCCCATACTTGTTATATGTTTCAGAAGTCTCATAGGTTGTCAACAATTAGACCAATTGTTTTGTAACCCCAAAATAAATAGTCGATATAGTTGTATTAAATATATGATGTTCACCTTAATTAGAAATTATGAATTTCTAACAATGTCTCACTTGATCTTCATATTTTTCCTGAAGCAATTATATCATATATTCTTTAGGCGCGCATCTGTATGCTATTTATATTTAGACTTCTCCTTAATACAATCTGGTCCATCTCATATATCAATTATGGAACCACCACGACCTTCATCATATTCAAATGTGACTCGACCGCGATGATCATCATATTAATATACTTAATGACAGATCAAATATGGATGAGTAACATGTAAATTTCATGCAATGTGATCTCAAACATGTCTATTTTCAACTGGCCCTTATTTATTATTTAGTGATATCAATTCAAAGTCTTTATTTACAACATAATAGCTACAATACACGAGTTCAAAATAGAACAATAAATCATCAACTTTATTATGCATAAAACTATATATGACGTCCAAAGTAAGTCATAAAAAATATAGACTCCCACTGAACTAAGATATCCTAAGGAGCAATATTCATGTGAGCAATATGCTCATGAAAGACTTTAGGTACTGATGCAATACCCAAAGAGCCTAACATTGATTATGATGGCCTTGAAGGCATAAGTTGTCCTATGACTAGGGCACGGGAAAAGGGGCTCAAAATGCCCTTGGACAACTCATAGAGTTGATCTATAATGGTGAGCCGAAGTTAGCCCAAGGAGGTTTAAATATGCTCAGTAACATCTTGGTCCATGGTTCTGACCGAGCCAAGGATGAACCAAGCCATGTGCATGAGATAGGCCACGGGTCTGGCCAAGGCGCTAATTCTGGCCCTGGCACGAGGTCAGGTGCATGAGGCATCAAGCCTGACTGAGGTGTTCCAGACCGAGTTGAATTTCCTGGCGCACCAAGTGTGGAGCCAGGCACTAGGGCAATCTCTTGTTATAAATAAAAGTCTCCTCCCTTCATATTTTCTTGCTCCAAGTTGAATGCGCTTTCATTCAAATTTTTTGTTTTGCTCTCATAATTTCTGCCGATGCATTTTCGACAAACGTCTGACCCTTTCTTTCTATGACACTAAGAATTGGCACAAACATCTAAATTGTCAGAATTTTGAGAACTGACATTGCTAGTCAGATTGTGGGAAAAGAATTGACACAAGTAGCCATATTATGGGCATTTCGAGAACTGACACTAGTAGTTAGATTGTGGGAACAGAATTGGCACTGGTAGCCATATTGTGGTGGGTGTATTCGATATTGGTTCTTATAGTGTAGTAATAATTCGATAACAGAGATTTGGGCTGTTTTACCAAGGGGATAACGTGGTTGATAGTCTGCTTGCATATTTTGGGCAGTGCTAAGAAAGATCTTAAAGAGAACGATCTGGTCGTGACTTAGCTAATAAGTATCATTTCGTGCCATTTATAATTATTACAAGCTATGGTAACAACAATTTTAAGACGTTTCTATTGCATGACATTCATAGATAATATTACTAGACCGAACACCTTTGACCTGGACAAACCATTTCGGTTTAGATGGACAAATTTCAAACAGTGGCAACATAAGAGGGAACATTTACTCACTATGAGAAAAGTTGCCCATATTCTGAAAACTGATATCCCACTATTGTCGGAAAAAACTGAAAAAGAGGAAAATGATAAACTAGCTATTGAAATAGCTCTATGGAATGAAAATAACGTAAGAATTTCATTCTGAATGGGTTGTCTGATGATCTCTATGATTACTATAGTCCATACAAGTCTGCCATGTAGGTCAAAATAAATATGGTACTGAGGAAGCTGAGACTAAAAAGTATGTTGTTAGTCGTTACCTCAAGTACCATATGACTGATGATAAATCAGTAGAGGCTCAGTCTAATGAGATACATAGAATTGCTCATGAAATCATTTCTAATGGTATGCCCCTAGAGAGTGAAACTCATAGAGCCTATGAATGTGTATTTGTTGAGTATGTTGTAAATAACAAGACATACATGTTTTATGACCTTAACGCAAAAGTGATCATTGAGTTTAACGATGTTGACTTCATTGAAAAGAAATTCCTTTTTAAATTAAGGAATAGTGGGGGCACATCAACTAGTCATATACATGTGATTAGAGATAATGATAAAAAACGAAATGTTTGAAATAGAACCTAGAAGAAGTAAGAAAGCAATAAATGCTAGGGACTATAGACCTGATTATATGGTCTATATATTGGAGGATAATTCATCAACTCTCCAAGAAGTTTTGACTTCTTTGGATGTTGACGTGTGACAAAAAGCCATAAATGATGAGATAGACTATCTAGAGTCTAACAAGAAACAAACTATTTTAGCTCAATCCACTATGGAAGTTGAGATGATAGCACTAGCAACAGATAGTGAAGAAGCAAGTTGGTTGAGAAGCTTGCTTGTAGAGATTCCTCTTTGGGAAAAATCGATACCAACTGTGTTGATCCATTGTGATAGTACTATGGCTATTGAAAAAATTGAGAACCAATTTTATAAGCACAACAACATTAGAGAGTTACTCTCTACGTGAGCTGTTAGAGAGGATCATGTACACACTAAGAATAACTTAGCATATCCTTTGACGAAAGGACTTGCTAGACAGAAAGTCCATAATACTTCTAAGAGTATGGGACTATTGCCCTTAGAACGAGTATCACTCATGATGGTAACCCGTCCTAACTGATTGAAGATTCCTAGAAATAGGTTCAATGGGTAATAACTAGTTATGAAGCGATATGAGAATGAACATGCTATAAAATTATGAGAAACATGATTCCTGTAGTATATATAAGGATGATTTTAACTCTTAATGAGATCTATACTCCAATTGGAGTGGAGTACCCAGACTACAGTAATATTTTTGATAGACTCACCTATGTGAATGTGGAAGTGGGGGCCGCTTCCTATGAAATTTAGGGGCATAAATTTCTAGAGCGTTCATTATATTGTGATAGACGTGCATGACCTTTAACACACAAACTTTACAGAATACACCTTTGAAAATGTTGTGTGTGATTTGTTGCTGGAGATAGAGTTCAAGACTACAAGTCACTATAGTAAAATCTGGATCGTACTCACTATGCAAATGTTCAAGTCGCATGACACCTTTGTTTATGAACAATCTTATTGAGACCACAAAAATTCTCGGAAATCGTTTTTTTAATTTCAAGTGGGGGATTGTTGGAATTTGGTTTGTTGGAAGCCATTAGTGAGAACTTTTGGGTATGAAATCTAAAAAACTCTCAAGTCCCACATGGAAGAGTTTTGAAGAAAAAAACAACTCCCAAGTCCCATATAGGAGAGATGAAGAACTTGGAAAAAATCTCATGTTATAAATAGAAGTCTCCCCCTTCATATTTTCTTGCCCCAAGTTGAATGCGCTTTTATTCAATTTTTTCTTTCTCCCTCATATTTTTCGCCTATGCATTTCCGGCAAACTTCTCCTCATTTCTTTCTATGGTACTAGAATTGACACAAGCAGCCAAACTGTTGGAATTTCAAGAATTGATACTGTAGTCAGATTGTGGAAATTTTTTGGCACATATAGCCATATTATGGGCATTTCGAGAACTGACACTAGTAGTCAAATTGTTGGAAGAGAATTGACACTGGTAGCCATATTGTGGTGGGTGTATTCGAGATCGGTTCTTACAGTGCAGTAAGAATTCAATAATAGAGATCTAGACTATTTTATCTCGGGGACGACATGGTTGATAGTCTGTTTGCACATTTGGACAGTGCCACAAAACGTCATAAAGAAAGCGACTTGGTCGTAACTCAACCAGTAAGTATTGTTTCGTGCCATTTACAATTATTGCAAACTATGGTAACAATAATTTTAAGACATTTCTGCTGCAATGATATTCCTAGATAATTTATAATAATGTTACAAATAACACTACTGTCATGGAATTATCATGTAATAGATGGTCAAACATATATAGGTGCACTAATGTCAAGGATTCATCTTCTACTAGGTGGTCAAACAACAATGGTTTTATTTCTATATCATCAAGAGCATGGAATAATGTATTAATACCATTTTTTAGTTTCTGTTCAAATATATTTTAAATTTGGGTTAATATTGTATTGATATATATTCTTATTCTTGAATAAAAATTGCTTATATTTTATCACAATTTTCTCTTTTTATTCTTGAACAAATATTGTTCATATTTCATTATATTCTAGATTTCTTTTATTCTTTGGCAAAGAAACAAAGATATACTCTTTACCAAGTATTGTTCATATTTTATCGCAGTCTAGATTTGTCATATTCTTTGACTACAAAACGAAGATGATATTATTGAACAATAATATCATTTTATTTTATTTAATCTTCTTTCTATTATGTTGATTCTTAATGAACAATACCATTATTTTTGAACTCACTCATTTTCATCTAAGAATTATTATATTCCTTCTTTCTTCATTGAATATCTCAACTAATCTTCCTACTTCCTATAACCAAATGGGAAGATTTTCTTTATCAGCCAACAAAAGGCTCCATGAGCACCAGTGGGTTTAATGAAGGCAAATGGATAGACCACAAAAGAACCCAACATTGTGGGTATGAATCAGTGAATCTGTGCAGCCCATCAAACTTCTTGAGCAAAGAGAATTGTGGAAATATCAAGAATAACCATTGTGAAGTCTCATATGAGAAAGGGACCATGGAGAATTGTGATTCAATCATCTTTTGTCCAAGCAAGAAGTTGTGAACATTTTCTCTTTAGCTTGAAGGAGTGTTGAAATATATTTTGGGTTAATATTATATTGGAATAGTAATTAGTTTAGATTCACTTACTTTTGTATTTCCATTAGTAAAACATCTGTAAAGTATATTAGTTACTTAGTTAGTTATGAATTAAGTAGAGTCTAATCCCCTGTATTTTCTATATAATCGATGTGTTATTTCTTTATAATCTCATTTAATGAATGAGATACACAATTCTTTTCTTGCTCCTTGATTTCCGGTTGTTATTGTTGCTACTAATACTATGAAGCTCTACGTTATATACATTTGTTTTGGAATAGACGAAGTACTATAGAGAATGAGAATTTTGAAATAAAAAATTACCTATACCCAATTATTTAATTAACCTTAAATCATGTTTTAAAATTATATAGTAGTATAGAAGTATAAATAATATGATAGTTATAAAATTGTATTTTTTGGTATTATTAAGAGTATTTTTTCACCTTTTTTGGATAAGGAATTAATCCCCTTCGGGGTGTATGACTGTCTCTCCTAACAAGTGCTGCTATTAGGAATTGAACCCTTGACCTTTTGGTCACCCTTAAGATCTAGCAGAATTTTACACAATTAGACCAACATCTTGTAGTTTGAAAGCATATGCAACATTTTGAAATATTAGATAAATATAAGTTTATGATTTCTTAAAAATAAAAAAAGTTTGCACCAAGAAAACACTAAAATTTGCAATTAACTAAAATAAAAGAAATTTAAATTCATTTTAAGAGACATAAATGCAAATATAGCAATGATTCAAACTACCACAACCACATTTCTAATAGAAACCATCCATTTTCATCTCATAATAAACTACCTAAGATTATCCCTATTCTCTAGCAAAAATTAAAGGCAAACCACATATTAACCTTAAACCATAACAAAACTTTGAGTATATATATTTGCCTAGTGCAATGGCCACACCATTGCCATTTGCAAATTATTATAGCGCACAAAGAAGATCAAAACATCATCTTTAAAATGAAGGTTTTGTTTCTTTGTGCTCTTCTTCTAAGCATGGCAATGCTCAACCAAGGTGTCATGGGTCATATGAATGTAAAAGATGAATCATGTAAAAACGGTGGACAAAAATTGCCTGGCTGTAATGGAAAGAAACCTTACATCAAGCCACAACCTTATACCCGTGGATGCTCAGCTATAACTAAATGTCGAGATGGCATGTGATTCTAGTTGAAGATTGAAGAAAGATGATTTCTATGTCAACAACATTGCATCAAGGGTGTTCCACTGTTGATTATATTAATTCTTTGAAATATTTGGATTGGCACATGTTATTTATATTTATCTTAATAAATGGTTGAGTGTTATTCGTATATATATTGTTTTAATTTATCATTACTACTAATTCTATGTGTGTTGCACATTCTTCTATTCATGTTATAAAGAAAAATTATATTATATATTATAATAGGTGTGTAATATCTACGTAAATATTTATACAGTCAGTATATCATCTACCATTTAGTTGTATTACTTTTAAGTCAATGATGATAAGATATGAATGGTTAATGATATATTAGCAGTGTAAAAAGTTCTTATTACAATATCGGTGTATACATCTTTTTTTCATATTATAAACTTGTTCATGCTTATATGGTCTTCATGTTTTATATATTAAATTTTTTATTAGAGAACTTTTAATAGTAATAAAATTGTGGTTGGAAAATGTAGTGATATATTTTACATTTTCAATATTCATGGTAGATATTCATCAATATATTATATCAAATGGGCTTTAATATGTGAACTTTTGTTGTGTTTATATGAACACTAAAGAATCCATATTCATTTGTCAATATGAACTTCTTATTCAGTACACCCTTGCTTAATATTAAAATATTAAAAGAAATTAAAATTGCTATTTGAGCAGTCTGGTTTGGATCATTATAAAATAAGATAAAGTATGCTGTCATTTTATACAAACCAAAATTGATTAGCACATATATGATATAAATGAGAATCCTAAGAATGTAATTGTTCGATTACATAAAAAAAAAAAAAAAGGAGTTAGACATTAATAATATAAGAGATTTTTACAGAATGCGTCACTAACTATTTATTTTTAATTATTATTGATTTTAAATAAAAGTAATAAAAATGAACTATGTATAAATTTGACTGCATAAATATTACATTAAAAAATGTATAAAAAGATAAAGAAATAACGTTGTTCAATGAAACTTGCATTATCCTTTCTTCTCCTTCAACTATTTTAGAAATGGTAATGATGAACTATTATATTGCCATTGAGTAGATTGTCTTTGTAATTTTTAACAGCATAATAGTTCCAAAATTTCTATTCAAATCAAGTTAAATAAACTCAATGTAATTAATATTCAATTAGGTTAAAATTACTTAATGATCATCTATTAGCCGTATACAACCTCAAAGTCCACTCCCCTCTCAATTTTCATTTTCCATGACAAATGAAAATAAAAATGATTTTAGCAAGCAGGCTCAATAATAATGGAATATTATTTCAAATTAATTTCTTTTAACTAATTTTTGTTTTATTTTTAAAATAAAAATTAAAAAGGCTTTTAAATGACTTAATGAAAACTTATTAGTCTAACAATAGAGATATTTCATTTACAAAACATATGCATTTTCAATTTTTTAATTAAATAAAATTAAAAAAATAATGCTTGTCATTTTTTCTAAAATAGTTTTTGAGATTTTGTCAAGTCGCTGTGAAAATTTTGACCAAAAAAGTATTGCAGTCGCTTCTGTTTTTAAGGTAAAATATTTATTTTAGTGTATGAGAGTGTCATAATAATGTTTTACAGCTTTATAAAACTATGAAGATATTTTTTAAGATATTCCAAAAACAATCTTACACCCAATATTTGAATTTTAAATAAAATCAATTAATTACATATTTGATTATGAATGAAAAATATAAACAATTTAATTGATTGAAGGCATTAACGGGAACTTTCCTTTTATTTTGAACATGTATCAAATATCTCTTGTAAATATAGGGTTGAGGACATGCCAAATTAAAATACACCAAAAAAAGAGACACACAAAATATAGAGAATCACAAAAACACAGAAAGATAAGACAAAAATGTGGTGCTAAAGGTAGTAAAATATAGAAGCTAGTGATATTGAGAAATTTTATTTTATTATTAAGGTTAGTGCAATATTCCTATATGTAATCTTTCTCTATCTGTTTCTCTTATTTTTCGATACATTTTATCTTCTTCACTCCATCCCATCTTCCTTTGCCATTATTTTTTTCTCTTCCCATTACTGTTTTCTCCTACTCATAAGAGTTAATAACCAATGATTTTACTTATGCTATTAATTATTTTTTATTTCTAATTTATTTAATAATAAAAATGTATTAATTAAATTTTTTGGGAATTCGATAGCGAGGTTAAGACTCGTGTCTATCTTGCTTTACAATTCCAGCCGAGAAATGCTTGATGTCATTTGTATTGCCTTTGCTATGTATCGAACTAAGAAGATGATTAACGACCAATTCTGACTTTTCTTCTACTAATTCTCTCTTTCAATAATAAATTATTTAACAATGAAAATAAAATGTTTTATTTATTTTTAGGAATTCAATAGCGAGGTTACGACTCATGTTTCTTGCTTCAAACCTAGAAACTGTTGTGGTCATTTGTACCTCATATGCTATTTATTGAATTAAATGAAATAATGCCACTCAAACATCTTTAAACTCAGAACTACGTAGTATTAATTTCTTTATTACACATTTGAATAGTAGGAGCAAGATAAAATCTTATCATATACCAATATTAAAAATCTCTTATTTGGTTTAGTCATTAAATTTTTAATTAATAAATTAGTGGTATAATTAATCCATGTAAATTAGCGAGGGTATCATGTAGTCTGACGAGCGGGGTGTTAATACCTTCTCTGATCCATACTTGACTCTCGAGCTCAAAATTCTTATTTCAAGAAATTTTTATCCAATTTAAACATAATAGAGAGTTTTCAAAGTTTTAACCTCAAAGAGAATAGTGATGACTCCAAATATTTTATAGAGAGAAAACATCAACATATACTCAATGTTTTCATAACCTTATACTTTCAATATCCACACCCAAATATTGTGGAATTTTACCATACATCATTCTCTCCATATCATAAATAGATTGCTTACTTTCATTCTCAACATGAAAAGCTCATATCGGATACTATACCATGCACTCCCTTCCCTTGATCAACTTAGAGTATTTGGTTCCTTAGCCAATCAAAGTATCACTTAATCCAATAGAATAAATTTCCAACATAGAGCTAGGAAATATGTTCTTTGGTTATATAGAAAGAACTAAATGATACATCCTTTATGATCTCCAATCACATGAAGTCTTTCTATCTTCAAATGTAACATACTATGATAACTCATTTCCCTTTCAATTAGAAAATAAGGCACAAACCACCTCACCTTGAGCTTGAGAGCCTTTGAGATATTATAATACCATTTGTTCAACTTTGTAACGGGAATTCATAGGTCTAGACATATAGAGATTAAGATGTTGGATTGCATATGAGATGTATGACCTAGAGATTGTCAGATATAATAAAAAGAGATATCATCAAAATGGCTACCTTGGTCGATTTGTAGCTTTACAGTAGGATTAAAAGGTGTCTTAGTTGGTTTGGTGGCCAAGGAACCAAATTCCTATAAGAGTGATAAATCATATTTTCTTTGATTCATGTGTATTCCATTATTGGACCTTGCAATTTCCAAACCCAAAAAGTACCTCAAGGGCTTAAGTCCTTAATTTTGAAGGACTTGTATAACACTTGTTTAATATGATTGATTTCTACCATGTTATCACCAATTAGGACCATGCCATCTGCATAAACTAGGATTGTTGTAAAATAATGAGAGGTTTTATTGGTGAAATGTGCTTGATCATCATTGGAATGTGAATATCGTAGAATGACCAGAGTGGACAAGAGAGTTGTATGTCAGTATCTGCTAGCCTACTTGAGCCAATACAAAGACTTGAGTAATGATAAGTGTCGAACATACCTAAATTTCATACACTTTTATGGCACTTATCTTAAGCATAATTGAGAAAAACCAACTTAAAAACAATGCTTTTTGGATAAATATCACAATCTTGTATATTTGTGTTTGTATTTCTCTTTAATGTGTTTTGTAGGATTTAGAAAGAAAAATAAAAGAAAAAAAGACTCATGGTCCAAGAAGAAAAAGAAGTCAAACTGAAGGTGTTAAAGCAAGCAGCTTAGCATGGACCAAGCTACACTGAGATGACCTGGACACCAGCCTGGCACGGTCAGACCCAACCTGGCTCAGTCAAACCAACTTGGCACAGACCAAGTTGCTCAAGGAGGCAGCTTAGTGGACCTGCTTGACCGCTCAACCTAGCACCAGACAAAGTCTGACACGGTCAGAACACAAGCTTAGCACGGTTAGACACAAGCCTGGCACACGCCCAAGATGCTCAAGCAGGCAGCTCAGCGGTGCCACTTGTGTGCTCAGCGGTGAACCAGACACCTGACCAGGTCAGCAAGCACCAAGTCACATCTCAGTCAGCACAGTCAAAGCTGCTCAAGCAGACAGCTTAGCGGTGCCACATGTGTGCTCAGCGGTGTGCACCCATAATTAACTTAGCCATCAAGAAACCATGAAGTCATGCATGACCTCACTTCAAGTAGCCCACCGTAGGCTTTTCAGGAGTAGCTCACCATAGCTGGTCCCATAGCTCACAACTAGCCTTGGTGAGTCAAGCTTAAGGAGGTGACCAAGCTACTTGACCAAGTGACCAAACCCATGCTGAAGGGTTTGGTCAGCTGCTGAGCGGTGCAAAGAAGCAGCTCCGCGGTGGCAGGGAAAACTCTATAAATAGGAAGGCATTTCCTTCATTTAAGAGGACCTCTTCCCTTAAGAAAAACACAATTCTCTCTTCTTATTTCTTAGTAAGGAAGCCCGGTTCATAGAAGCTTTTGTAAGCAAGTTTTATAGTTTTTAGTTTATAATTCAAGAGGAGAAAGGAGAAGGCAAATGAGATGCAAAAATTCATTTTGTAATCTCATTTGGAACTTAAAGCATCCAATCCTTGGATGGAGGGCTCATACTCCTAACAATTTCATTTGAAAGTTGATTATGTATTTCTTCTTATTCTTTTATTCTAAATTTGAATTTTAATCATTCAAGTTGGTGCTTTGGTTAATTTTATTTGTTTGAGAAGTTCTTAATGCTCTTTTTAGATTGATCACCTAAAAACCGATTTCAAGTCATGAAAAATTACTTGTCTCAAACACTTAACAAATAAACTAAGAAGTAG